>NC_058130.1:235720771-236021110 GCF_016433145.1 Gracilinanus agilis
TAACTATATTTAATATAGTTATTTATTTAACATTCATATTAAATTATTAATTTTAAATAAAAATTAAATTAAAATATAATATTTAATAACTATTATTATTAACCATAAAGGAATTTTTTGGTATGCCCATGGTCTGGTCAAACCTAGTTCTATTTTCCATTTTTATTGCCATAATTATTTCCTCATGACACTGTGATGGCAGTCTAAATGTGGTAAAACACTCCATTTGATAGTTAATATTTTTCTATAATAATCTTAAAAACTATTTCCAATTGTCATCTGTTTTTTATTTTAGTTCCATCCTTAAGAGCTTTTTCAGATAATCTATCTTAATTGATTTTCTTGGCAAGCTTTCCATAAACTTTCTTTGGTCTCCACTGCTTTCATGCTGTTTTATGATCATAGATTTCTTGAGTCAAGTCTGGAAAAGGCTTAGGCGGCCATACAGTCTTCATTTCACAGATGAAATAGCAAGTCCAGAGAGGAAAAGTTATTTATACAGTCACACTAGTATTAGTTAACACTAGATAAAATAGGATAGTATTGTAGCTAACATTTTAATATCCTTCTCTAAGATTTTAAAAAATGAATTTCAATTTGAAATTGCTCTTGCATTTGCCTGCCATTTCTCTCTGTTTGGCAAGAAGACATAATGTTTTTTGGCTGAGGTCATTTGTACTCTAATTTCTTCATTTGGTTTATTTTTCACTGGTTAATAATTTCATAGGTCATGGTGATTATCTGAGTCAATGCCAGGTCCTTTTCCATTTAGCATTTTTAATGCCAATGGTTTACTTAAGGAGGTCATGGTGGAGTTTAACTTGTTTGTCATATCTTATTTCTATTCTAATTTGCCACTGAATTTGATATTTGTTTTCATATGTCAGGGTTATTACAGCACACAAATAGCAAATACATAAATGGATCACATATTGTTAAAATATTGTTTCCTGTTTGTCAAGACATAATAATTTTCATTTTGTTATTTTCTACTTGCCATGTTGTATACTTCCAAGCTCTATTATTTCTTAAATATTTCCTATTTATTTTATTTCTAGGGCCAAATTTTTCTTTTTCTTCTCTTATGATCCCCTTTATTTACATTGATGTCACCCACCACTAAAATGAATGTTAATATACAGTTTTATTAGGTTCATAGTCTCTCTCTCTCTCTCTCTCTCTCTCTCTATATATATATATATATATATAATTTATATTATATATATGTGTGTGTTTTCTGCAATATCCATTGCAATAACTGATGGTACAGATGTGACAACTATTATGTTGTTCTCTTTACTAATGTTCATTCCAGGCATTTTGAAATAATATTTCTTCTTTCCTCTGGCCAATTGATAAATCTCATAATTTATTTACTTAGCCAAGGGGGAATCAGTAAACCATCCTTCTATTTATTTGTAATTTCCTTTTGTCTAGATTAATTTATGGTGGGGATATCAATATTGATAGGAGTTAGCTACTTTTCTAATGCATTCCATCTTTAATTACTATCATATATTTAGAATACTAACAGTTGCTGATTTTTAAAATAGTCTAAAGACTGGATGATTTTTTAGTATCCACTGTCTTTTCTTCCACCACTCTTCTACAACCACTAATTAATTAGAAGGCATCCAAAGAGGACTAAAGATCATTTTAATTTTTCCGTGTTTCATGTTTTTATGTGTTGAGAAAATTTCAAAATATTGAATGCTACCAGTTAACTTTTTTGAAAAATTGTAGATAATGATTTGATAAATGGTTTTTAGACATTTCTCATTTAGGAATACACTGGACAATTCACCAAAATAATGTTTCAAATAGGTTTTATATGTATGTGCATATGTATGTACATATATATATATATCACTATTAAAAAACCACAGACTTTTGTAAAATATTAGTCAAATTACAGAAAACACAAATTAATTTATCATTGTTTCAGGGATCTGTTCAATGATAGAGCTGAAATTCATAAGAGTCTAGAAATCCAATGGCACAAACTTGTGAGAAATCTCACTTAGCAGCGAATAAGAAAAGCTCTTAAAATACAAATCATTGTAGGGATTCTCAACCAGTTAAGAATAAAGGTAGTACAAAAGATTGTTAGAGGACCTTATGTTTTTAAATTACTTTAAAAATATTTATAAGTTGAATTAAAAACATATTTTTAAATAATTGAAGACTCATGACCTCTCTTAAAGAAAATGGTACATGATTTATGGAAAGGCCTGATGTTTGTTGTTGTTGTTAAAAATCAATAGGGTGCCATGCACTAGAGGTATAAATTTTATGCTCTTATTAAAACAACTTAGTTCTTTGAAAAGCAAAGCTAAATGGAAAGTACAGAAGTAATTCAAAGAAGAATGAATTATTATTATTTTGTGCTTAGGAGAACACTACCCAAAAGTTTCTATCATTTGCCAGAATGTTTATTACCAGAGTATTCTGGTTTATATAGTTAATAGATCATTCTTTTATATGGAAAATTTATCTCATAAGTTGTATGGAACTCAATAGGGAGGAAGATATAGAAGTAAAGCAGTGAAACTCTAAGTGAGGGATGTGCCCATTGCTAGTCATAAACTTTATGATTTAATTGGAAACTCAGTGATGGGAACTTTTATAAAATGCACTTTTTAATTCCTGAGCAGAGAAAAAGAAAGTACAACAATTTTGTCTTAGTTAAAAAACATTTTTAATGTGATAATTGTCACTATGCTTATTGAAAGTTCTTTTTTTTATATTTTTATATTACTGCTGACATTTTTCATGTGACCTACTTTCTAGTGAAGGTAATTCCTGTAGAACTCTTTTAAAATATAATTAATATATGTTCAATATTTCTCAGGATTTGAAGCAAATTGATAACTAGAAGTAGAAATTTGAAACGAAATATATCCATATCTTTATGTCTCACTACTGTAGAAGATATGTAACATAAAGATAATGTCCTTCTATTAAAAGTTTGTGAAAGCAATAATGGAGGAAGAATGCCACTTTATCTCTGAAGCTAAATGTTGGAATGAATGACTTTCTTAGCAAATATAAGTAACTCCTTTCTAGAACATGTAGTTAAATACTTAATTTGAAAATTTGTATGTAAACAAATATACTTAAAAATTTTAAATCTGATATATTGAAATAGTGTATCACAATAAATCAACATCTGCTTTTAATAGGACTATTAACTAGTAGTAAACTCTTTTAGTATACTACTTTATTTTAATGGTTAAATTAATTAATTTACCATCAGGCTGCTACTTCACAAACTACATTCTACATTCAAATGAACTTTAAAAAATAAATTATTTAAACAATGCCATAAACTAAATATTAATTACCATGTTTAATAATTTTTAAGGAAAAGCCTTTTAGTATACATGGGAGATAACTTATAATGTAGCTTGAATCATCTCTGAGCTAAGTAAGTGGAATTTTTATCATTTCAGGTGATTTTTCAAATAGAATCAAATCTAGTGGTGCAAGCATCCTATTAAAACAATTTTCATCAATTACCAAGCATTTATTTCCCCCTCACACTGGAAAAAGATAGAAAAAACACCCATTTGTGATCAATAGTATAGTTTGAAAAACCCAACAAATGCTGAATTTTGAGATTAAAAAAGTTGATATTGGTGAACTTTCAAATCTGTAACATATAAGTAACTTGAATACAATCTCCTGCCTCCATTCAGGATTCTAGATTACTTCCCTAAATTTCAACTGTAGTATTTTTTGTTTCCCCTATACATTTTATTCCTCACCTATACATTGTTTTAAAATCTTGTATTGCTCATATCTCCATTTGGATCATATATTCTTTAGGGGCAAGTGTCATGGCCCATCTTTCTCTGTGTCTTTCATAGTTAATTTGTCCAGTATAACACTCTGACTTATATGTAGATTATATAGTCACAGTTTCTTCAGGGTTTAAATAATTTTTAAAACCATTGAACTTAGAGAAAATTATTTTTTGAAATAGAATAAAGTTAACAATGATGTGAAAACATTCCAAGTAGACAAATGTACAGCCTAGATGCAAAAGAAGAACAAGATGAATTAATGACTATTTTAGTTGTCGGTAGAGAGTTATTTTTAGTGGGTAAATCGAGTTGAGAGAACACTAGGGAAACCACTTGTGATCAGAAGGAAGCAAACATAAGTATTATGCATGTCCCAGGTAGGATATAGAATGATTTTTATCCAGTTTTATATTACAATCAAGAAAGATAAATAAGGAAAAGCTGTGAGATGCCACATAAAATGGAGAGTAGCTCTAAACCAAAGTCTAGTTATTGAGGACTAGCCAACAGCATCGAGAGGAAGACTGGGTCATGAAAAGACTTTCAATTGTTGCCTGTAGCACCAAAGAGCTGCAACATGGCAAACAGAACTTTAAGTTATAGCATTCATGAATAAAAGCTTATGGTTCTTTACACTGTAAGTTACTTAATCCATAGTACAAAGCGGCTTATGAAAATATGAATTAACACAAAAGAACTATTATCCTTAAAATGATCATTTAGCATCACTCCTACACTAATCTTCACAATACTTAGCAAAAACCTAGCTCCTATAGAGATATGAGGGAACTTGCAGGCTTGTATCTAGTGTCTTTCAAGAGGCCTTTGCTCTGTTTGCAGGAATGTTTTTGTTTTTACTTTGGAATGTCCCTATCATGTGAATCCTCAGAATAAAGAGATACTTCTTCCCTACCATTTATGATCTACCTCTACCATATAAAAGTAGTAATCTGACTCTGAGAGTGAAATAGAGGTCTGACAAGGGAGGAAGTGAGGCAAGGGGTCAACATGTAAGGTTGAATTGAGCCTAATAGAAACATGGCTAAAACATATCTGGGAGTTCTCCAGTTTCCTCACAGGGTACTCAGGTTAGTGACACTGGCCAGAAAACCCTAAATCCCTTAACATAAAAAAGAAGGCTGAAACAACTTTGCAATCCAACCACAGTGTTATATTCACAAGCAAAAGCAAAGAAATCAGAAAATGTGTGACAGTGGAATATAAGGCAAAAAGAGCAGAGACAACAAATATATGAAGAAGGAGGAAAAACATGATGCCAGGTAGACAAATCAACAGATTATATCCTAAAACTTGAAGGTAGAATTAATACTCAATCCTCAAATAGTTATGAAGCTTTCTAAACAGATAGTACAATAAAAAGGATAGTAAACCAATATTTGATTGAATAATCCCTTCCTTCCTCAAGAAGGCATGGATAAATGATACTCCACACCTGAATAATATAAGGGATAACTCACATCTGAAACTTTAATTCCATTAGAAAGACTACAAAATTAAGAAGGGAATAATAAATAAAGGTACGGAATATAAAACAAATACTATGAATTTAAAAATATTCTGGAAGCAAGGAAAATTTCTAAGCGAACAAACCAAAAGCATAGACAAAAGCAAATAAAAATGAGAAACTGCAGTGAGAAGAAGAGATTTTGAACTAACCATTTATTTATTTATTTGTTTGTTTAATTGTTTATTTTTATTTTGTTTTTTAGAAATTTTTTCCCATGGTTATATAATTCATGTTCTTACTCTCCCCTCCATCCTCCCAAATCCCCCCCACACCCAGCCAATGGGCATTCATTTCCACTGGTTAGTCATGTGTCCTTGATCAAGACTTATTTCCATATTATTGATAATTACACTAGAGTGGTCATTTAGAATCTACATCCCAAATCATATCTGCATCAACCCATGTGTTCAAGCAGTTGTTTTTCTTCTGTGTTTCCATTACTGTAGTTCTTTCTCTGAATGTGGCTAGTGTTCCTTTCCATAAATCCCTCAGAATTGTCCTGGATCATTGCATTGCTGCTAGTACAGATGTTCATTACATTCTATTTTACCACAGTGTATCAGTCTTTGTGCTCCTAGTTCTGTTCCTTTCATTCTGCATCAGTTCCTAGAGGCCATTCCCGTTCACATGGAATTCTTCCTGTTTATTATTCCTTTCAGCACAGTAGTATTCCATCACCAACAGATACCACAATTTGTTTAGCATCCTCCAGGTGAAAGGCATACCCTCGTTTTCCAGGTTTTTGCCACCGCAAAGAGCATGGTTATAAATATTTTTGTGCATATCTTTTTCTCAATGATCTCTTTAGGGTACAAACCCAGCAATGGTATGACTAGATCAAAGGGCAAGCAATCTTTTTGCTCTCTTTGGGCATAGTTCCAAATTGCCATCCAGAATGGTTGAATCATTGAACTAATCATTTAACAGATAGGTGAAAAAGGAAAACATACGGGGGGGGGTGGGGGAGAAACAGATAACTTAAGAAATAAAAGTTAAACTAAGTAAAAAATTTAAGTAAATTTCTGAAGTTAGGGGAAGGCTAAACATGCAGGAAAAGGGAAGGAAGATAGGGATTTTGTGATTTAATTCACATCAATTTAGTTTAAGCAAAAGTAAAAGGGGTACAAAATATTGACAATAAAAGAGGAAGCATTCAAAAATAATATAAAAAAGAAATAGGAAAGAGTATGTCTAACTTTTATCACTTTAAATTTGAATGGACTGGGGGCAGGTGAGTAGCTCAGTGGATTGAGAGTCAGGACTAGAGATAGAAGGTCCTGGGTTCAAATCCAGCCTCAGACACTTCCCAGCTGTATGATCCTAGGCAAGTCACTTGACCCCCATTGCCCACCCTTACCATTGTTCCACCTCAGAGCCAATACACAGAAGTTAAGGGTTTACAAAAAATTTGAATGGACTAAACAGTACAATAAAAGAAAAAAAGTGTAGTAGAAAGAATAAACCAAATGCCACTATTTGGTGAATACAAAACAAATCTAAATTATCAAAATGAGAGTAGAATCAAATTTGCTAACCATAATGTAAATAAATAAAGTGGAAGTTGTAATTCTATAGACAGATAAATTGAGTTGAAATTGAAAATATCAATAGAAATAAGCAAGGAATCATTTAGGGAACTATTATCAACAAATCATTATAAATAGTACCGGTATTTACACTGAATTTAATGGAATCTAAATTTGTAAAAGGCAATATACAGAATTTTTAAGATAAAAATTTAATACCACACCAATGCAACTAACAACATTTTGGAAATAGGCCCTGAACAAGGACACATGTTACAACCAATGGAAATGTGTGTTGGCCATGGGTGGGGGGAGAAGAGGGGGTGAAAGGGAAAGTAGGGGCATGAAGCATGTAACCATGTTAAAAATGAATATTAATAAATGTTTAAAAAAATTTAATGTTATCTGAAAGCTGAAAGAAAAATAAGAAAATGAAAGGGGAAAGTATATAATTTAAAAATGGACATTTTGTACAAATAAATCAAATATTGCCAAAATTGGAAAGAAAGCAGAAAATTCAGAGAAAATGTATAAACAACCTTTTGGATGAAGGTCTCATATCTACAATACATAGAGAATATCATATTTATAAGAATAAGAGCTATATCTCAATTGATAAATGGGCAAAAGGCATGAACAAACAATTTTCAAATGAAGAAATACAAGCCACATATAGGTATGTGAAAAAAAATTCTCTAAATCACTACTGATTAGAGAGATGCAAACCAAAACAATTCTGATATATCATCTTACATCCATCAGATTGGCTAAAATGACAAATGTTGGAAGGGATGTGGAAAAATGAGGATATTAATACACTATTAGCGGAGCTGTGAACTGACCCAAATATCTTGTAGGGCAATTTGGATTTACACCCAGAGAGTTATAAAATTGAGTATATCATGGGACCCAGCAATACTATTGTTGGGTCTGTTTCCTAAGAAGATCAAGTTAAAAGGGTAAAAAAAGCCCTATATGTTCAGAAAATTTATAACAGCTCTCTTTTTGGAAGACATCTGGAAATTGAGGGGATGCTCACCAATTGGGGAATGCCTAAACAAACTGTGTCTTAAGAAACAACAAACAGGCTAATTAAAACTTAGAAAAAGCTACACAGGATAATAAACAGCAAAAAAGAATAGAACTGAGAGAATGTTATATACAGCTACAGATTTAATAGTTGAAGGATAACTTCTGAGTGTTACCTCCAGAAAATGATTTAAGAAATGGAAACATGAAAGATGCAATTTATATATACATATCTCTCTCCCTGATGATATTTTCTATGATTTAAATAGAGGAGGAAAGGCTGAGACATTTGTGAATGATATTATATTTTTAAGTTTAAAAAACTCATTGGACAATTTAAAGTTGAAAACATATTAACTTATTGGGAATATTAAAAATCTATCTCTATCTCTTTCTCTTTATATATATATGACATATATATACACTGTTGTGTGGAGATGCAAAGCATGGAATCCCTGCAAAGGTACAGTGATAGCCTCACCCAGAATTCCAGGGGACCCCCCTGGAGAACTTTGGGTGAGGGGGCAGTTGAGAAGGGTTGAAGACAGTTAATTTGTGGGAGTGGATGTGAGCAGACACTCTGCTTGCTACTCCTGACTTGGGGTTTCTCCCGAGGTGGCCATTGTAGCATAAGCCAGTGGTTTCTACTCATAGGGTTAGCCTGTTTGTTATTACTATTCTTCATTAATATAATTATATAATTATATAATTACTTAGGGATTAGAGAGTAAGATATTTATCAATAGCAAGAGAGCCAGTTTTAGTTAAGTGCTTCATCCCCTCCAGTGAGGAGGGGGGAAGGGCGGTATCTACTTAGCAGTTCAGGGTTTCCTCTCATTATCCTAAAACCCTCATTTACCCTTTTTAGTTTTCCTTGTTATTACTTAATATAACCTTTATCTTCAAATCTGTGCCTGATAATTATTTGAGAAAGATACTCACAACTCAGTCTGAACATCTAGTTTGAATCCTGTTGGCTGCCAGTTTAAGAAGATCTTCTCTGTCCTCAACAGTTAGATAGCTAGCTGCTATATCTCCTCTTACTGACCTGAGAGGAATATAAATTAAAGAAAAGGAACATTATTGGGATTTCAGCCATAACAGAAACTTACCAGAAGAATCTTATTCCTGTCTTCATTATCAACTGAAGCAGAAGCAGTTAGAGGGGGAGGGGTTTGAGAGCCAGAAGTGTTTATCCCCCTCCTTTCCTCAACTGAAACCTGTCAATCTCTGACCCTTGACCTAAAGCTTTATTTGGCCCTGACACATTTATCTGCTTCTCCAAACTATCTGTTATTATCATCATAACAACATTCATTTATATTTGTACATAAACCTATTAGTTATATATAGAATATATTATTTGTTAGGACACAGGAATTAGAAATAGGAATAACTAGCATTTGTATAGTCCTTTAACATTTATAAAGTGTGTCATATATATTAACACATTTGATCCTCACAATTATCCTGGAATTAAAATATTATAGACAATTACAATTTCAAAAGAATTACTAAGCACATTGATTATAGATCAAAATGAAAAATAAAAAATATAAGACCACACACATGCACACCAAGACAGACTAAGTGATATCCTTATGAATAGATGAGTCAAAGACAAATAAAAACAAGCAATAACTATCTGAAACATGAAGATAACACACCAGAATTGGAGGGATCCTTCTAGTATAGTGCTTAATAAAAATATTATGTCTAAGAATTCATGATAATGAAATAGAAAATGAGATTAATAAACAAATTCTGAGGTAAAATGTGAAAAAAACTAACAAAACAAAAAGTTCAAAGGAGGAAATCTAAATATATTCATGAATATAAAACCTGGTTCTTTGAAGAAGAAAAAAGGCTAAGTAAAGTGACTTAAAAAGAAATAAAATTAACCAAGTAAAAAGAGAAAGTTGGAATGAGAGGAAAAAGAAAATTACTGAAATCTATTATGTAGTCAGAAGTTGAAAAGTTAGTATTTGTTACAGATACTGTACTGAGCATCAACTAGATACTGAAGATTAAAAAAATATATATAAAATAACCACATTAACAAAACATCAAATTGATATCAACCCAATTTCATCAAAATAAATTAAAGAAATAAAGGAACTATAAAAGAAAAATGATGTCTAGTTGTGTCTACAGGAAAATGCTATTATTTGAAAAAAATAAATTAAAATTTTATTTTGAGGTTACTATCAAAGAATGTGAAATAAATTCTGAAAAAATGAAACGTTCTTTTTCAAACATATTTCTAATGATCAATCAAGAAAGAATGAAGCAAGGAAAGAACATTATAGCTTGACTTCTCTGGTGAATAGAAATTTCAACATTTTAGACAAAATCTTGAAAAATCTAAAATTTATACTAAAAATAATTTCTCATTGTCACATGAGAAATAAACTTAAAATTTAGACATCTCAACATTAGGCAAAAAATCCTATATTTTTGTGCAAGGTTTTTTGTTTGTTTGTTTTGGTTTGGTTTTGATCATGGCTTTCATGTAGTCTGATAATTCTTATATTATCTCTCCTGGATTTACTTTCCATGTCATTTGTTTTCCTAAAGATATATCTCATGTTTTCTTTACTTTTTTATTCTTTTGATTTAATATCTTATGAAGTCATTAGCTTCCATTTACTCAATTCTAATTTTTAAGACATGATTTTCTTGAGTGAACTTTTATACTTCCTTTTCCATTTGGTCAGTTCCACATTTGAAAGAGTTCTTTTCTTAATGAAATTTTGTAGTTCTTTTTCAATATGGTCAATTCTGCTTTTTAAAAAAAATATCTCTTCAATGCATTTTTCTGTATCTTTTCCCCCCATTTGGTCAATTCTGCTTTTTAAGGAGTTATTTTCTTTAGGGGAATTTTGTACTTTTTAGAACAATTATACTTTTACTGTTTATTTTTTATTAATTAATTAATTAATTTAGAACATTTTGCCATGGATACAGGATTCATGTTCTCTCCCTCCCCTCCTCCATCCCCCTCCCATAGCTGACACAAAATTCCACTGGGTTTTACATGTGTCATTGATCAAGACCTATTTCCGTATTACTGATATTTCCTTAAGGTACTCGTTTAAAGTCAGTATCCCCAAGCATATCCCTATCAACTCATGTGATCAGGTAGTTGTTTTTCTTCTGTGTTTCTACTCTCACAGTTATTCCTCTGAATGTGAATAGCATTCTTTCTCATAAATCCCTGAGTGTTTTCCTGGATCATTGCATTGTTGCTAGTAGTGAAGTCCATTACATTCAATTTTACCACAGTGTATCAGTCTCTGTGTTTATTGTTCTCCTGGTTCTGCTCCTTTCATTCTCCATCAATTCCTGGAGGTCATTCCAGTTCACATGGAATTCCTCCAGTTTGTTATTCCTTTGCACACAATAGTATTCCAGTATCAGCAGATACCACAATTTCTTCAGCCGTTCCCTAATTGAAGGGCATACGCTCATTTTACAGATTTTTGCCACCACAAAGAGGGCAGCTATAAATATTTTTGTACAAGTCTTTTTCCCTATGATCTCTTTGGGGGTATAAACCCAGCAGTGGTATGGATGGATTAAAAGGCAGGCCCTTTGGGCATAGTTCCAAATTGCCATCTAGAATGGTTGGATCAATTCATAACTCCATCAGCAATGAATTAATGTCCTGATTTTGCCACATCCCCTCCAACATTTATTATTTTTCTTTGCTGTCATGTTAGGCAATCTGCTAGGTGTGAGGTGGTACCTCAGAGTTGTTTTGGTGTGCATTTCTCTAATTATTAGAGGTTTAGAGCACTTTTTCATGTGCTTATGGATAGTTTTGATTTCTTTAACTGAAAATTGCCTATTCATGTCCCTTGCCCATTTATCAATTGGAGAATGGTTTGATTTTTTATAGAATTGATTTAGCTCCTTATAAATTTGAGTAATTAGACCTTTGTCAGAGGTTTTTCTTATAAAGGTTTTTCCCCAGTTTGTTGGTTCCCTTCTCATTTTGGCTGCATTGGTTTTGTTTGTACAAAACTTTTTAATTTAACATAATCAAAATTATTTATTGCGTATTTTGTAATTTTATTCCAACTTGGTCTTAAAATCTTTCCTTTCCCAAAGATCTGACAAGTATACTATTCTGTTTTCACCCAATTTGCATATAGTTTCCTTCTTTATATTCAAGTCATTCACCTATTCTGAGTTTATCTTGGTATATGGTGTGAGATGTTGAAATAAACCTAAACACTGCTATGTTGATTTCTAATTTTGCCAGCAGTTTTTGTCAAATAGTGGATTTTTGTCCCAAAAGCTGGGATCTTCAGGTTTATCATAGACTGTCTTCTGAGGTCATTTACCCCAAGTTATTCCACTGATCTTCCCTTCTGTCTCTTAGCCAGTACCATATTGTTTTGATGCCCACAGCTTTATAGTACAATTTAAGATGTAGTACTGTTAGGCCACTTTCCTTTATGTTTTTTTCATTATTTCCCTTGATATTCTTGATCTTTTGTTCTTCCAAATAAACTTTGTTATAGTTTTTAATAATGTGGTAATAAAGTTTCTTGGTAGTTTGATAGGTACAGCACTAAATAAGGAAATTGATTTAGGTAGGATTGTCATTTTTATTATATTAGCTCATCCTACCAATGAGCAATTAATGTTGTTGTTTTTTAACTTTTTTTTAAAACCCTTAACTTCTACGTATTGGCTTTTAGGTGGACGAGTGATAAAGGTGGGCAATGGGGGTCAAGTGACTTGCCCAGGGTCACACAGCTGGGAAGTATCTGAGGTCATATTTGAACCTAGGACCAACCATCTCTAGGCCTGACTCTCTATCCACTGAGCTACCCAGCTGCCTCCAACAATGAATGTTTTTGCAATTGTTTAAATCTAGTTTTAATTGTTTGGAAACTGTTTTGTAGTTGCATTCGTATAATTTGTTTGTTTTGGTTTGTAGATTCCTAAGCATTGAATATTGTCTAGGGTGATTTTAAATGGTTTCTCTTTCTACCTCTTGCTGCTGTGATGTGTTGGAAATATATAGAAATGCTGATGATTTATGTGCATTTATTTTGTATCCTGAAACTTTGCTAAAGTTGTTGATTATTTCTACTAGCTTTTTAGTTGATTCTCTAGGATTTTTTTAAGTATACTATCATATCATCTGCAAAGAGTGATAGCTTAGTCTCCTCATTGCCTATTTTAATGCCTTCAATTCCTTTTCTTCTCTAATTGCTACTGCTAGTGTTTCTGGTACAATGTTATATAATAAAGGTGATAGTGGGTATCCCCTTTATCCCTATTGCATATGACCATTGTTGATAGTTTTAGGTACTGTTTATTATTTTTTAGGAATGTTCCTTCTATTCCTATACATTCCAGTGTTTTCAATAGGAATGGGTGCTGTATTTTGTCAAAGGCTTTTTCAGCATCACTTGAGATAATCATGTGATTTTTGTTTGTCAGATTGTTGATATGGTCAATTATGTGGATGTTTTTCCTAATGTTAATTCATCCTTGCATTCCTGATATAAATCCCACCTGATCATGGTGGATGATCCTCTTGATCACTTGCTGTAGTCTCTTTGTTAGTATTGTATTTAAGATTTTTGCATCTATGTTCATTAAGGAGATTGGTCTGTAGTTTTCTTTCTCTCTTTTTGGTCTGTTTGGCTTTGGAATCAGTACCATATTAGTATCATAAAAGGAATTTGGTAGAACTCCTTTTTTGCTTATTATGTCAAATAGTTTGTATATTATTGGGACTAGTTGTTCTTTGAATGCTTGATAGAATTCACATGTAAATTCTTCAGGCCCTGGGGATTTTTTCTCAGGTAGTTCTTTGATGGCTTGTTCATTTTTTTTTCTGATATGGGATTATTTAGATATTCTATTTCTTCTTCTGTCAGTTTAGGCAATTTATATTTTTATAGATATTCATTCATATTGCCTAGATTGATGAATTTATTGCCATATAATTGGGTAAAATAGTTTTTAATGATTGCCTTAATTTCCTTTTTGTTAGAGGTGAGATCTCCCTCTTCATATTTGATACTGATTTGGTTTTCTTCTTTCTTTTTTTTATTAGGTTGAGTAGTACTTTGTCTATTTATTTGTTTTTTCAAAGTATCAGCTTCTAGTCTTATTTATTAATACAATAGTTCTTTTACTTTTGATTTTATTAATTTCTCCTTTAATTTTTAGAATTTCTAATTTGGTTTTCATCTGGAGATTTTTAATTTGTTTGCTTTCTAGTTTGTTTGTTTTTTTTAATTGAATGCCCAATTCATTTACTTCTGACCTCCCTAATTTTTTGATATATGCACTCAAGGATATAAATTTCCCCCCGAGTACTGCTTTGGCTGTATCCCATAGATTTTGGTTAGAAGTCTCATCATTGTCATTCTCTTCAATGAAATTATTGTTTCTATTATTTGTTTTTTAACTGATTTTGGAGAATCATTATTTTTATTTCCAATTAATTTTTGGTTTACCTTTCCATGTACCCTTGCTAATTATTATTTTTTTGGAATTATGATTTGGATATGTTGCATTTATTATTTCTGCTTTTTTGCATTTCTTTGCCATGTTTCTATGCCCTAGTACTTGCTCAGTCTTTTTGAATGTACCATGTGCTGCTGAAAAGAGGTGTATTCCTTTTTGTCCCTATTTATTTTCCTCCATATATCTATTAACTCCATTTTTTCTAAGATTTTGTTCACTTCTCTTACCTCTTTCTTATTTTTGTTTTGGTTTGATTTATCTAGATCTGTTAGGAGAAGGTTCAGGTCTCCCACTAATATAGTTTTATTATCTATTTTCTCCTTAAGTTCCCCCAATTCCTCATTTAGCAATTTGAATGGTATACCATTTGGTACATACATGTTGAGTACTGATATTTCCTCATTGTCTATAGTGCTTTTCATCAGGATGTAATTACCTTCCCTATCTCTTTTAATCCGATCAATTTTTACTTTTGCTTTGTCAGATATGATTATGATTCCTGCCTTCTTTTTGTCAGTTAATGCCCAATAGATTTTGCTCAGACATTTTACCTTTACTCTGTGTGTTTCTACCTGCCTCATGTGTGTTTCTTGTAGAGAGTACATTGTAGGGTTTTGGTTTCTAATCCACTCTGCTATTTGCTTCCATTTTATGGGTGAATTCATCCCATTCATATTCAAAGTTATTATTACCAGCTGTGTATTCCCAGACATTTTGATTCTCTCTCCTTGTCCTGTCCTTTCTTCTTTCACTATTTCCATCTATACTAGTTTTTTGCTTCTAATTATTCCCCTTAAACCCCATCCTTATTTTACTTCCTTTCCTCCCCCCTTCCTTCTTATTCCCCACTAATTTTTCTTTAGGGTCTTTTTGAGTTACCCACCACACTCTCTCTTCCTAGTATTGCTTCCCTCCCCACTAGTCCATTTGTTACCTTTCTACTTCTTTATAGGGCACAAATCAATTCTCTGCCCCAATGCATCTGATTGTTCTCCCTCTTGGAGTCAATTCCAATGCACATAAGAATAAAGTATTTCCTGTCTCCAGCCTCTTTAACCTTCCAGTGTTTTGGTCTTCTCCCCTGTTCCCACCATGCGCTTCTTTATGAAATATAAGTGTACCCCATTTTTTCTCTTTTCCCATTTCTCTTAATATTATCCTCTTTTTTTATCTCTAGTTATATATATATATATATATATATATATATATATATACACACATACATACATACACACACGTACATGTATATAGGTTAACATTTCATCCTATACAGGTTGTCACTGTTCCCTCTAAGTATACTTCTTCTAGCTGTCCTGATGATGATAACAATTTTTAAGAGTTACCTATATCATCTTTTCTCATAGGAATACAAATCATTTGTAGTTACTGGGTCCCTTAAAAAAGTTTTTTTGTTTGTTTGTTTTTTCCCCCTCTCTTAATTACCTTTTTGTTATTCTCTTGAGTTCTGTGTTTGGACATCAATTTTTCTGTTTAAGCCTGGTCTTTTCTTTATGAATGCTTGTTAGTCTTCTATTTTATTCAGTGATCATAGTTTCCCCTACAAGAATATAGTCAGTTTTGTTGGGTAGTTGATTCTTGGTTCTAGGCTTAATTCCCTTGCTTTCCAGAATATCATATTCCATGCCTTCTGGTCCTTCAGTGTAGATGCAGCCAGATCCTGTGTTATCCTAACTGTGGTTCCCTGTTATCTGAATGACTTCTTCTTAGCAGGTTGTAATATTTTTTCCTTGGTCGGATAGTTTTTGAATTTGGCTATAATATTCCTGGGCATTGTCAGTAGGTGATTATATGTAGGAGATGATCTGTGGATTCTTTCAATCTACACTTTTCTATCTTGTTCAAGAATGTCAAGGCAATTTTCTTGGATAATTTCCTGTAGGATGATGTCCAGACTTTTCCTTTTGTCATGATCTAGTATTCCAGTAATTCTTAAATTGTTTCTTTTGGATCTGTTTTCCACATCTGAGGTTTCATCAATTCGGTGTTTCATATTTTCCTCATTCTTTCATTCTTTTGATTTTGTTTTATAGATTTTTGCTGCCTTGTGAAGTCATTTGGTTCTGGTTGTTGGATTCTAATTTTTAAAGACTGAATTTCATCCCTGGCTTTTTTGTCATCCTTCTTCCTCTGTTCTGATTTTCTTTGTAGGTAATCTTTCACCTTCTTTACCTTGTTTTCAAGCTGGTCAACTTTGGCTTTCAAGACACTATTTTCTTGTTTGAGTTCTTGTATTTTCTTTTCCCAATTATCTTTAGCCTCTCTTGATTGATTTTTGAGTTCCTGAGTTAATTGAATTTTGACTTCTTGAGTTAATTGAATTTTGAGTTCTTCCAAAGCCTGTGTCCATTTCACTGGAGCTTCTGTGTTTCTGTATGGTGTTCCTTGAACCTCCTCTGATCCATTTGCTCTTTGTTCATTTCCTGGGTAGAAGCTGTCAATGGTAATTTCTTTTTTTCTTTTTCTGTTGTTTACTCATATTTTTTCCTTCTTTCCCCACTATAAGTGGCTTTCATCTTGCTCCTCTAATTATTTGCTGGATCTGTGGGTTTAGGCTATTTTTTCATGAAGGGGCTTCTTCTCTGCTCTGTGGATTGACTAGATTAATGAATCCTGAGGCCAGACCTTCTGGAGCTAACAATGGGATTATAGTTACTTTCATTGTTGTCTGTGGGGGAGGGGTGTTGGAGCTTCCCTGCCCTCTGAAAACTTCTTATCTGCCCTATTTAAGATTAAGTCAGTGTAGAGTTTATCTGCAGAGCTGGTTATGCACTGAGGCCAAAAACTTGAGAAAGGAGGGGAGGCACAAGATGGAGTGTTTTGGCTGTGACTAGCCTGCCCTCTTTGTACTTCTCTTCCAGTTGCCTCCTTGCAGTCTGTGATCAAAGCCCTTAGGCTGGCACAGTTGTGCCAGCAAGACACTCCCTCTGGACTAGCTCCCTTGCCTGCTCAGAGATTCTAGGATCTGCTGAAGACTCAGTACATTAGGTGGGGGAGGGGGCCTGGGATCTTCCTTCTTCCTTTCTTCTCAAACCAGACAGTTCAGGAATTCAGGCTTTTTTTTGGTCTACTTTTTAAGTTGGGTTTCGTAGGAGAATCTCCCAGATCTGTTCTGTTGTTAGATTTGGTTTTCTATCCCCTCAAAGCACCTTTATACTTGATTGGTGTTGAAAAATTTTCAAAGGTTTGGAGCCTTGCTGCTTCTAAGCTGCCATCTTCCCAGAATTGCTCTGGTTTTTAATGTATTAATTTTTTCAGTAATTTTGTTCCCCAATTTACCAATCAATTGACTTTTTCTACTTTTTCCTGTATCACTCTCATTTTCCTCCATTTTTCTTCTGCCTCTCATTTAATTTTTAAAATTCTTTTTGAGATCCTCCAGTAATTTTGGGGGGGGATTGTTATTGTTTGCTCATTTTCCAACTTTTTTCTTTTCTTTTAACTCGAAAAAATCTCTTAAAGTTGAACTCTGTAACTGTGATGAAAGGAGCACTGTTTTCAGCTTTTGGTTCTTTGTGCAGCTTTCTTCATAGATACCTCTGGGTATCTATAAATTTCCAGGTCTTCCAAAGTGGTATGATCTAAGAAGAGGTGTATTTGAAACTCACCTGGCTTGTGCTCTAGTCTGTGAACAGCCACAAGCACACTTTTTCTGGTCTGGACCTGTATCTAGGAT
The DNA here is from genome assembly GCF_016433145.1 of Gracilinanus agilis. NCBI lineage: Eukaryota > Metazoa > Chordata > Mammalia > Didelphimorphia > Didelphidae > Gracilinanus > Gracilinanus agilis. The sequence goes on from NC_058130.1 coordinate 235,738,853, forward strand.
CCCCTGTTCCCCTGTGGCAACAAGTACTGGTGTGTGCTAATGCTCCTCCTCACCCTTGTCTCCCAATTCAGGATTACAACATGGATCTGTGTATGGGTAATGCAACAATTCTTGTATCCAGAGCCAGAAAAAGTACTCTTGTAATCTTCTGAGCAGGTTCTTTGACCCCTCCTCCCCCTTGACATTTTAAAAAAGTTATTCAATGAGCTTGCAGTCAGATTCTAGCTTAGAGAGAGAAGATGGAAGAAGTTAACTTCACTTCAAGTTTTTGAAGAAATACACTTTGGGAAGACATGAGAAGAGCAGGTGGTTTCTATTTTGTTCCCATTCCCAATTTCCTCCTCTAGAGGTTTTGTTAACTTTCTTGGATCTCTTGGTTGAATTGAGTTATTTTACTTCTAATAGTAGAGCTCCTTGATTCTTTATTGGCCAGCATATTTTCTCCTACGCATATCTTCTCTGATACTATTTTTTTGCTGTTATTTGGATAAATGAGTTTCTTTACTAAAAAATATTATGCTTACAGCAATGCACACACAATATATAGCATGAATATTATTGTTACCATATAATAGTTACAAGAAGTGGATCTCAAAGACCTGTTGTCTATTCACATGTCAAGAATCAGAAAAAGCCAAGTTTTGATTCAAAACCCAGTATTTTTTGTACTAAATAATGGTACACTTATAGAATATGTATATGTGTAAATGATAATTACTCAGAAATGTAGATCTGTGTATATATATATATATATATACATACTCATATTTTCACATATTAATACAGCATACTTGCTTTTGGTCAGTGATTCTTCCTTAATGATTTCTGTAAGTCATTAGTGTGCAATTAATCTTGTAAAAGTTCATCATCCCTGGAAAAAATGATTCTTACAGTCTACTTTTTGATAAAGAATGTTGATTCTACAATCTTATCTAAGTGAGAATAAATATTGCTGACATGAAAATGAAGAATGAAATTAGAAAATGAAGTTTTTGAAAGCAGAGGGATACTTACAGGTGCTAAGAACAGAAATGAGTAATGAAAACTGGAAAAGAAATGAAACAATCCCCAGTGCACTCTTGCTCTCTTTCTCTCTCTCTCTCTCTCTCTCTCTCTCTCTCTCTCTCTCTCTCTCTCTCTCTCTCTCTCCCCCTTCCTCTTCCACATCTCTTTCCCTCCTTCTCCCCATCTCCCACCTCCTCCCCCTTTCTCCCTCACTCCCTATGTCTCTAAGTGAATATATATGTATATGTGTGTGTGTATATATAGATATATATATATGTAATGGATTAAATTTACTCAGGAGAAAAAGAGACAAGGCAATATTTGAGGGTACTCTTTTAACCTATGAGCAGGTTCTTCTTTCCAATCTAGTGAATGTGCTTAAGAAAAGTCACAACATATCTTGAATAGTAGTATTAATATTTCATCTGAAAAATATTGTACCCCATCATTAAAATCATTTGCTATATTATTGAATTTTTCTTTATATAATGATGAAGAAATATGTGGGAACACACAATTTCATTAACTCTATGATAACATAAAAAAAAGATTTTAAAGCCATTGGACATGGATTCAAATCTGGCACTGCCTCTGTGAATTTGAACAAGCCACTTAATCTTTTCGGCCTTAGTTTCCTCATGTATAAAATGAGGGGGTTGGACTAGATCAACTCTGCAATTTCTTCTAAATTTTATCATTATCATCATATTATAATCATTGCTAATTTTTATCTATAGATAATTAGTGATAATTACATTTGAATAATAGAAGCTAATGTAACAATCTAATATAATTAACATGATTAATTATAGGACATTTTAGGAATGATTCTGCTATGATAGTCTACAAGGTACAATGGATGAAGAAAGCTTATTCACTGAATGAAGTAGGTTTGAGAATAATCTGGCAGGAACCCAATTAAAGCACTTGAATGAACTATAGCACTGGCCATTAGATAGCCAGGAAAGGGAATGTCTATAACTGAGCTGAACCTGAAAGATTTTAAAAGACAAAGATGAGGAGAAGGTATGTGTATCATTGTGTATGGGGACAAGGAAAGGAGATGAAGATATTTTGAATTTTACAATATCAGGAATGGGCTAGGAAAAGAAAAGAGTCCCATTAGCCTGGGACCCCTCACAAAATGGAGGCTCCAGGAGGAATGCACCTTTGGAAGAAGTAGAGTGAGCCTTGAAGAGGAATATTCCATGATGACCAAATGTCAAGGAGAGTAGAAGGATCCAAGATGAGGAGAATATGTATTCTAGGTATGAGAGCTTATATAAAAGCATGGAAACAATAGAAAGAATCTTAAGATCAGGAAACATTTAGTATAACAGTTCCTCTCCCACTGAGGAACCAAGTAGTAGAGATTTTTAAATTCTAGTATAATGGTCAATATATTTTATTCTAGAAACATTAGGAAGGTCTTGAAGGCTTTTGAATATGGGCATAATGTGGTTATACCTATGCTTAGGTTATCTTGGTAATTGTTCATGAATAACTTAGAATGAGAAAAAGCTAGACATATGGAGAAATTTGAATACTATTATAATATTTTAACTATTGAGGGACTGAAATATGACTATTGGCTATATGAGTGGAGGGAAAGAGATAAATATAAGTTGTTACAGAGTTAGAATCAACAATATGTAGAAATCAATTTTGAAATGTAAAAATAAAGAATCATGAATGACTAAATTCCAGACCTGGGTAACTAGGAAGATACATTAAGTACCTTACCCAATGTAGAGAAATTTTATGGAAGAACAGGTTTAGGGTACAAAATATTGGTTCTAGTTTAAATATGTTAAATTTGAAATGACAGTGAGACATCCAGATAGAAATTTTCAGCTGGTAATTAACAATGTCAGATGAATAAAGGGCTAAAATCAGAGCTGAATATGCAGATTTCATATTTTAAATTCATATCAATCTATCTAAACCCATGAGAACTTATGAAATGATCAACAAAGGGAAAAGGGAAGAATAATAAGAGGGCAATGTTTTAGAAACAAAGGGAAGAGAGAGTATTTGGAGCAGGGGTCAGCAACCTTTTTGGCTGTGAGAGCCATAAACTCCACATTTTTTAAAATGTAATTTCATGAGAGCTGTACAGTACTCACAATGTGAGGTTCTGTAACAGTGCACGCTCCTGTAACAGCACCTGAAAAAAAATTGACTTTATGGCTCCTGCAGAAAGAGCCATATCTGGCCCTCAAAAGAGCCAGATATGGTTCGAGAGCCATACGTTGCCAACCCCTGATTTAGAGGATGGAGTGAATTATATATTTAAAAGTTACAAAGAAATAGATTTTGTTTTTGTTTTTGTTTTTAAAAAATTTTTATTTTGAATATTTTCCTGTAGTTACATGTTTCATATTCTTTCTCTCTCCCCCAAACTGCCCTAAGCCCCCATTGCCGATGCAGAATTCCAGTGGGTTTTACATGTATCATTGATCAAGACCTAATTCTATATTATTGACAGTTGGACTAGAGTTATCGTTTAGTGAAGAAATAGGTTTAAGAAGGAAGGAATAAAGAAATTAAAGATAGATAAATAGACAGATATATGAAGTACTTACTATGTGCCAGACACTGCTAAGTAAGATACATACATCTATATCTATATCTATCTATCTACCTATCTATCTACCTATCTATCTATCTATCTATCTATCTATCTATCTATCTATCTATCTATTCATTGCCTTCAAGAAGTTTACATTTTAATTACATTCTAAATGTAATTGCAAGACTATAGATAAAAGGGAATTGAAGTTGGAAGGTGGGGCAGGAATGAAGGTATTTTGAAGTTCAAAAAATATCCAGGAACAGGTTGGGGAAAAAACAAAGGAGAAGGTGGCCAACATGAGTCTCTTAACCAAAAAAGAGTATCTTGGAAGTACCCCAGTGGAAAAAGTGGAACAGGCATTGTAGAAGAATATTCTATGGTAAGCAGGTCTCAAAGATGATAGGATGAAGGGTCAAGAGGCCATAGGCCATGAAGTAAATTCTATGATGAGACAGCAATAGAGGTGTGATTTTAAAGTCTAGAAGTTTAGAAGTCCTGATGTTTAGATATTAAATGTATAGAATATGGGAAAAGGCTGTTAAATTTAGCACTTAAGATTTTTGGTAACCTTGGAACAAGGAGAGAGAGATGATAGTTATTTGGTGCAGGTGTAATGAGGGTATTATTTTCTGCATTACACAGGGCAGTGTCAATTTATGAATTAAAAAGGATTCATAACTTAGGAATGTTTGTACATAGCAGAGAAGCCAGTAGACAGAGAGAGAGAGAGAGAGAGAGAGAGAGAGAGAGAGAGAGAGAGAGAGAGAGAGAGAGATCTGGTTCTTCAAATCCTGTAGCAGAGGATGATATAAGGCTAAACACCATCTAGCAAGACCGATGAGTATGAAAACCTTATGTTTTCTTTTTTTCCCTTTTCTTTAAGTGAAAGGAGACAATTTAGAAGAACTGTTGAGGGAAAAGTAATATGAAACCAAGCAAAGAATAATAGGAATGCCTTATAATAGAGTGGGCAAGCTGACATAGAGGACTTGCACATGGTGGCAGGTATGAGAAAGAGGGAACAAATGATTAAAGGATAGAATACAAGATATAGTTGAACTGGTCAATTACATTGTGTTAAGGATATGAAAAAAAGGAAAGTGGTTCCAAAGAGACAAAGTAATCTTACAAATTCTTTCCAAGCAAAAAGGTGGTTCTACTTTTCTAACTACTGAATATACCTGAGAAAAACCAAAGCTTTTAAATAGCATTATTAATAGTTTGTCTAAAAAGCATGTTATATATTTACGTTGATATTTTGGGAATTGGAGAGGAATGGAGGACCTGAAAAGTCCAATGGGAATTAAGAAATAGGTTTAAGAATGAAGGCTAAGAGAAAAATGAAAAGTTTGTAGGGATTTATAAGCTAAACACTAGAATTCATATTTGATTCTAGAGGCAAGAGGAACCCTTGGATTTTTCTGTGTCATTTCTGGGCTTAAGAAGAATCACTTTGGCTGAAGTCAGTCAATATATATATATTAATTAAGCACTTACTATATGCCAGGCTAAGCACTGTACAATCAAAATAAGAAGTAAAAGAAACCTGGACTAAAGTGCTCACTGTATTAGTGGAGAGGAGTTGATATAGGCAAAATTATGGAGGTAGAAATATCAACCTTGTGTGAATAAGTGGAGTAAAGATGATTAGGATTGTCCTTTCAAAGACAACATCGAGTTTATAAATCTGGAATGTTCCAATAAACAATGCTATATAGCAAGTACTATAATAATATAGCATTTTATAGGTAAAGAATGAGCCAAAAATAAACTGAAATCATTTAAAAAATAATATGTTTATGGTGTGGATGTTTGGGATGGAGAACCTCTGATGGGGAACACCAAAAACAATACAGATTGGCAAGCTTTCTATAACTGAAAGTTTAAGAGAGTTGCTTGGGTCACTGGGAAATTAAACGAATTGCCAGTGGTTGTCCAGTTAATACTCCTTAGAGACCAGACTTAAATTTATGTCTTCCTAATGTCAAGAGTCTTCTTCTAGATATTAAAGTGTGCTGCCTCTGCAAATATGAAATGGGTATTTAATTCAGTTCAATTAACAAGTCCTTTGTACCAGATCTCCCATGATGAACAAATTTGACAATTCAGATAGAAACAACATCAATGTCCTTTGGAATATGAAATTCATTATTGGATTAAGAGGAGAAGAAGCAGAGACATTTAACTCTTATCAATAACATTTAGGCTATTGAATCAGGAACAATAGTCAATCAACTATTTAACAACATACTTCAAATTAATAAGCTTTTATAATTGGATGGATAAAATTAACTGGTTATGATGTGATGCAGAGATAAGCCTTATAATAAGAAAATTAGAAGAAATATCTAGATATAGTAGTAATGATATCAATAAAATGTTCACATGATGCTTTTATTAAGCCACATAATATATCTTAGAGCAATTTCTTGAAAGTGGCCTTCTGAGTAGAATATATAGCAATTCTGGCTCACTAAAGGAGAGATTGAAGAAAGTAAAGTGTTTCCCTCAGTTTCATTGATAGAAAAAGTATGAAATCAGGTTGCTTGACTGATTTTTTTATTTTACTAATTTGGCTATGCTGCTGTGGTTATAAAGGACTTATTGAATGCATTTCATGAAATGTTGTGCATCTATTATTATAAAAGGAAAAAAGGGAGAAAGAGTTTAGAACATTTGTGTGGGACTGACTTCTCAAGACAAAAACCTTACCAAAACTGCAAATTGGTTTCTGAGAATAACCAAGAGACTTTTTCTTCCATCTTCAGGCTATAGCATGTTATTAATTAGAAAGGGAAAAATATGATAAGATGCAGAGATAAACCTTGTAATAAGAACATGTATAGGAGTCATAATGGTATAATAGAAAAAGTAATGGGTATCCAGATGTAGGATATAAGTTGGAATTCAAGCTTTATTTCTTACTTCTATCATCTCAGACTTGTCACTTAACTCATTTAGTTCTTGGTTTCTAATGTAAAATTTTGCAATCTCATGCTAGCTCAAGCTTATGGAATAATGCATTATTTCTACTTCCCATGCCTAACACAGTTTTGTCACATAGTGACTAAATGTTGTTCAGTTCAATTTGGCTCTAACTGAATTGTCTTTGGAGACTTCTTTTAGAATCATTATTTTTTCCTATCAGTAAAAAATGCAATATGAATAAAATACATACTTCATAAAATTTAGTGGAAAGGAGGAAGTCAATACATCAGTGATTGTTCAAAAACTCCACTGACAATGGATTTTTGAGATCATGGTAACTTGAAAGAAATACCCACTTTGGAGACTCTTAAGCTAATATTCAGAACAATCCCTATACAGAGTAATGCCTACTTAGCAACTATCCATAAAGTTATGCTACAAAAGAAATAGACTCACATGTTCTCTTTAGTTGCTTCCAAACTTAACACTGGTGTTGGTCTATTTTAGGTTCCTATTCTAGGTTTGATAAGTATGTGGCATATAGCATCGTGGAACATCTCTGATTCCCAGTATCACAATCATCATCATGGTGGTCATTACATCATCACAGCCAGTATTTATGTAGCATTAAAACTTTTGTAAAATGCTTTACAAATATAATTTCATTATATCCTCAAAACAACCACAAAAAGTGTTATAATTATCCCTATTATACAGATGAGGAAAGTGAATCAGAATTTTAGTGACTTACCCAGAGTCACAAAGCTTTTATGTGTCTGGAGTTAGATTTGAATTAAGATTTTCCTGATTCCTAGTCCAGTTTGTTGCAAGCTATATCACCTGGCTGGCTTCTCATCTAATGGATTGTATATCTAGAAAATGCACTAAAAGGAATTTTCACTTTTTAACCTCTAAGATTGTTGTAAGGAAATGCCTTACAAAAATAGCTCAATGATTATATCTATCACATGCTTCTGCAACTGAATATTTTGGAAAATATCTTGTCTATTTCTCATAATCATCCAGGATTTCTGTGTCAGAGGTTGTGTTCTTTTCATTGTGCAGAAATTTGCATTGACATATTCCAGTATGTGAATCTTCATCAAAAAGAGTTCTATCCCTTACCAAGCAAGACAAGATGAAGTCACCTTACAAGTTTCCAGACAGTTCTGGGGGGAAGCAGAAAAAGTAGTAGAATTAGCAATAGGTACTTATCTTCCCATGACACTCAACTAAGCAAGAAAAAGAAAAAAGCACTAATGAAGGGCCCAAGACTATCCCCCCCAAACCCTTCAATAAAAGTAAAAAAAAAAATACTGTTAAAATTAAAATGGAGGTGGAACTAAAATCAAAGGTCAATTGACAGTTTTCCACTTTCTGGTAATATGAGAAATAAGTAGCTATTCAAATAAAATGTAATTTTTTTAGTGATAAGAATTTATTTAATGACTACTATATGCCTAGTGCTAAGAATAGGAGTTATAAATAAAGGCAAAAAACAGATAATACCTGTGCAAGGAGTTCAGGCTAATGGGAGAGACAACATGCCAATAGCTATGTATAAACTCTTTGGAGGACTCATTTGATCAAGATAACTAGCTAAAAATACAAAAAATATATTACATGTTTTATAGAGAAGAGAGGTAAGGAGAAAGAAAAAGAGAAAAAGACAGAGAGAAAAAGATGGTGTTACCAAGGTTGATCTTGAATGGCTGAAGGAAGTGTAAGAATCTTTGTTCTTATCAGCATAGCCTACTTCATATTAGTATAATTTAAAATTTTATTTTGTATTTGTATCATTGGGACATTATTATTGACTGGTTCTTGTTGGAAAGAAAGACCCCTACCCTTTATATTTGATTGGATTTTAGTGATAGTGATACATTTAAACCTAATCAGTATTGTGATTTTAAAGTGATTAGCATAATTCCATTATAATCTTAATTATGATTAGTAAAATTCATGAGTTTATGAGGACCTCTAACTAAAGCATAACAATTGCTTCTAAGGGGATTTCCAACCCCTTCCTATGTCATATTTGTCTTCTATCCTGAGATGCCGACCATATGAGTTTCAGGTCCTGGAAAGCTGCATCATGTCCTGATATGGTGCAAGAATGCTCACCCTTTCCTATGTTGAAATAACCATCTGCCCAACAGATCAGATGAGCCCTTAGATAATGGTTATCAGTATTTATTAATAAGAGTGTTGTCTTGAGATCTGATTTTAAGACAAATATGAGTTTTCCTAAATGAAATAACCAATTAGCTGTGTAGTTGGGTAATGGTTTCAAAAAAAATATCTACATAATGCTATATGTCATCAACCTTGTTTGGAAATATTCACTCTGTATATAAACCAGGTCTCTGCTGCCTGGCTTTGTCTCTTGCTGGGGTCCAACTATGTAACATGTGTGAGATTCTGGGTTTATCTGGGAGATTTGGCCCTCTTCCAATAAACTCTAAATTCTACCTTGACTTGGAGAAATTTGGCTTTTTGTTTATCTAAATTGTCTATATCAGAGTGGTGGGATAAAAATTTCCATGACATTCTTTTAAAGCTTTTATATGGACTGATTTTTCATCTTCACCTTTCTCCATTCCCCCCTCTCCCTCCTCCCTTCCGGGTCCTTGACTTCTTTCCAGATCACTGCCATCATGGATTTTGGTTTTGTTTTTGGCATGGGTCTTACAGAGGTTTCAAAGGAACTTTTGTGTTTTAAGGTCATGTGATTTGATGTTTGTATTCTGATTTCTCATATCAAACTTTATTAAACATATCGTTCAGGGTGCCTCTGGGTAGCTCAGTGAATTGAGAACTAGGCCTAGAGACGGGAGATCCTAGGTTCAAATCTGGTCTCAGACACTTCCCAAATGTGTGACCTCAGGCAAGTCACTTAACCCCCATTGCCTAGTACAAGAGTCAATACACAGTATTGACTCCAAGACCCGAGTTAAGGTTTTTTAAACAAATAAACAATAAATAAATAGGCAAATAAGCAAACAAATAAATAAATGAAAAACAAAAAAAAACATATAGTTCATTTTTAACTTTTAAAACGTTCTACTTTTTTGACCTTTTGCTATTTTCCCTTTCCCAGATTTTTTATTTCTATCATCTCCCTATAGGCACTTCCTATATTTCACATTTGAGATAATGTTGCCTTGTTTGAAGCAAGATTAAGCATATTTAGATGAGAAGGAAGGCACCATTTTGGTTTTTATTTTTTCCTATATTCACTAAAATGTAGGATTTTTCTTTATGAGTTTGATTTTTCTAGCATGAGATTGTTTTTCTTGGAAATTAAAAGAAAACTAAAAGCCATTTCTAATCATGAAATATTTAAGATATTCCTTGCTTTTTGCCTTTCACCAATCTCTGTGGGACTTGTGAATGTTTGTGAAATATAAATGGCCTTTTTGCTGACATAGTATAATAACATAAATTGTTGTATCAGGGATATACTTTATTCAAAATACCTATATCTCTTCCTCATTGTGGGGAGTTAGGGACACAGCATCCTGGTAATCTGGAAAATATGAGTAAAATTTTTTGGCCCTCCCATCAGGACCAAGTATGAATTTTTTTCTTTTTCTTTTGTGGGGTGTTTTCATTATCTATTCTATCCCTTGCTGTTTTAAAACTTGGGTCTTGCTTCTTTTCTTGTCTGATGTGTGTCCTCTGAGATATTTTTTACAATATAGGGATGCTTTGTCAGTATTGAATATCTGTTCCAGTTTGTAGCCTTTCTCTCAGTCAATTTCTTCAGGGTTTCAGGAAACTCCCTAGTTGCCTCTTGATCAGTAAAAGCTGCCTCTATTTTATGTATTTTTGAGTTTCTAAACTTATTATCTATCATCTGCTGGTCTTTGTGTATTTGCTGTGGCTTCTACAACTCCCCACCCCCTCCAAATTCCCATTTAATTTCTTATGCAGATCCATGATATTTTGAAAGCAACATGCGGAAAGTCAAGGAGTGGAAGGCATACCTATAATTTAGTAGAGCTACCATCTTATAGGAGGAAGAAAATCAAACTAATATTTGAAAGCAGTTTATTTCATTTTATTCCAAAAGGATAATATCTCTAAAGGCAAGGACTATTTTTATTTCAGCCTTTGTATCAACTGATGTCTACTACAATACCTTGCCTATAGGAAGGGTTTAATAAATGTTTGCTTAATTGAACTGAACCAACATTTGTCAAACATCTATCTTGTATATGCCTTCATGAAGGGTGGAACACAGATAAGGCATAGTTTTTGTCTTCCTAGACTCGAGAAAGCCTCCTGGTGTGACTGCTCTAACCTTCTCCCCAAACTCTCCCCCTTCCTCTTCCATTGCTCCTCTACTCCCAGGCTAACCCATCTGTGCTGCCCTCAAGTTCAAAGAAAGCCTTCCTGCATATTCTTCCTTGCCTGCCTAGTGTGGAGTGCATTGTCCTGTCATTAGTATTAAATTTCAGCTTCCTTTCTCCTGAGCAGAGGAGGCTTCTGATCAGCATTCCAATCTCTGGCTCATCTAGGGAGCTTCACTGAGCTGAGTCACATCTGTCCTGGTTTCTTTGCATACTCGTTTTTATTCTGCCATTAAAGTGTCTGGCTTCCTCACCCTTCTCAACCATGTCACCCCCATCCACGATTATATAGCATCAGCCACTTCTTTGGGATGCTGCCTCAGAGTCAGACTGCCACCCTGGATCCCAGGAATGCTGGAAGCTGCTTGGGTTTTCCATGGCCAATTAATTTAGTTGCCCAACTGATGCAGCTCCAAGCTTGAGGGCGCTTCACCTTCCTATATCCTATAGTTCTTCCCTCCCTGGTGACCACACTCACACAAAGGATGTGTGACCTAGGGAGTGAAACCCTCCCCCCCCCAAAAAAAAAAGAAAAAGAAAAAGCCTAGATTTACAGAGAAAAATTGTTATCTATCCCAGGAATCCCTAACTCAGTTGCATCACAATTTTCATTCATTCAGATATTTTTTTAACATTTATTAATATTTATATTTTAGAAAAGTTAACATGGTTACAAGATTTATGCTCTTACTTTCCCCTTCACCCCACCGACATCCCCCCTCCCCTGGCCGATATGCATTTCCACTGGTTTTAATATGTGTCATTAATCAAGACCTATTTCCAAATTGTTGATAGTTGCATTGGTNACAACCCATCTTAGTTTTTTAAAAACATTTATTAATATTTATATTTTAGAAAAGTTAACATGGTTACATGATTTATGCTCTTACTTTCCCCTTCACCCATCGACCTCCCCCCACCCCTGGCCGATATGCATTTCCACTGGTTTTAACATGTGTCATTAATCAAGACCTATTTCCAAATTTTTGATAGTTGCATTGGTGTGGTATTTTCGATCCCCAATCATGTCCGTATCAACCCATGTATTCAAGCAGTTGATTTTCTTCTGTATTTCCTCTCCTGCAGTTCTTCCTCTGAATGTGGCTAGCGTTCTTTACCATAAATCCCTCAGAATTGTCCTGGGTCATTGCATTGCTGCTAGTACAGAAGTCCATTACATTCTATTTTACCACAGAATGTCAGTCTCTGTGTACAATGTTCTTCTGGCTCTGCTCCTTTTGCTCTGCATCAATTCCTGGAGGTCATTCCAGTTCATATGGAATTTCTCCAGTTTATTATTCCTTTTAGCACAATAGTATTCCATCACCAGCATATACCACAATTTGTTCAGCCATTCCCCAATTGAAGGGCATGCCCTCATTTTCCAGTTTTTTGCCACCACAAAAAGAGCAGCTATAAATATTTTCATGCAAGTCTGTTTATCTATGATCTCTTTGGGGTACAAACCCAACAATGGTATGGTTGGATCAAAGGGCAGGCATTCTTTTATAGCCCTTTGAGCATAGTTCCAAATTGCCATCCAGAATGGTTGGATCAGTTCACAACTCCACCAGCAATGCATTAATGTTCCAATTTGGCCACTTCCCCTCCAACATTCATTACTCTCCCCTTCTTTCATTTTCGCCATTCTGCTAGGTATGAGGTGATACCTCAGAGTTGTTTTGATTTGCATTTCTCTAATTATTAGAGATTTAGAACACTTTCTCATGTGCTTATTGATACTTTTGATTTCTTTACCTGAAAATTGCCTATTCATTTCTCTTGCCCATTTATCAGTTGGGGAATGGCTTGATTTTTTATACAATTGATTTAACTCCTTGTATATTTGAGTAATTAGACCCTTGTCAGAGTTTTTTGTTATAAAGATTTTTTCCCAATTTGTTGTTTCCCTTCTGATTTTGGCTACATTGTTTTGGTTTGTTCAAAAGCTTTTTAGTTTTATATAATCAAAATAATTTATTTTACATTTTGTAATTTTCTCTAACTCTTGCTTGGTTTTAAAATCTTTCCTTTCCCAGAGATCTGACCAGTATACTATTCTGTGTTCACTTAACTTATTTATAGTTTCCCTCTTTATATTCAAGTCATTCACCCATTCTGAATTTATCTTGGTGTAGGGTGTGAGATGTTGATCTAAACCTATTCTCTCTCATATTGTTCTCCAAATTTCCCAGCAATTTTTGTCAAATAGTGGATTCATGTCCCAAAAGTTGGGCTCTTTGGGTTTATCATACACTTTCTTGCTGATGTCATTAACCCCAAGTCTATTCCACTGATCCTCCTTATGTCTCTTAGCCAGTACCATACCGTTTTGATGACTGCTGCATTATGGTATAGTTTAATATCTGGTACTGCTAGGCCCCCTTCCTTCACATTTTTTTTTCATTATATCCCTTGATAGTCTTGATCTTTTGTTATTTCAAATGAACTTTGTTATAGTTTTTCCTAATTCAGTGAAAAAGTTTTTTGGTAGTTTGATAGGTAATGGCGCTAAATAGGTAAATTAATTTGGGTAGAATGGTCATTTTTCTTATGTTAGCTCATCCTACCCATGAGCAATCAATGTTTTTTCCAATTGTTTAGATCTAGTTTTAATTGTTTGGAAAGTTTTTTGTAGTTGTTTTCGTATAATTCCTGTGTTTGTTTTGGTAGATAGATTCCCAAGTATTTTATATTATCTAGGTGATTTTAAATTGTGTTTCTCTTTCTACCCCTTGCTTCTGTGATGTGTTGGAAATATATAGAAATGCTGATGATTTATGTGCATTTATTTTGTATCCTGCAAGTTTGCTAAAGTTGATTATTTCTACAAGCTTCTTAGTTGATTCTCTAGGATTTTTTAAGTAGACCATCATATCATGTGCAAAGAGTGATAGCTTAGTCTCCTCATTGCCTATTTTATGCATCAGAATTTTCAGATGGATGTCTCTCTATAAATTCAAGAAGCTCCTTAAACCCCCAAGCAATGGACTGTGTATTTCAAGAGGCAATCCAAGAAGCTGGTTAAGTTCTAGGAGAGACACTTTCAATCATATATTTCCAGTTTTTGCCTAGTTTCTAGTCCAGCCTTAAGGAATATTACTGCCTCCTGGGCCCTGAACAGGCTCCAAAAGAGCCAGGCTGACATCAAACTCGACTTTGGCAGGAGAATGAAGAATTTATCTTCAAGATACCCTCCAGACCTGTGGGGCAAAACTATTCAACTGTTGCTAAATGGAACACCCAGAGGAAGACTTTTGCCCAGAGGCCAAACTGAGCACCTGATCTGATATGTTTTGCTCCAGTAGAAAAGGACGAAGTTTGTTCCCTACCACTACATCATTTCTTCATTATCCCTACCTCTTCAAGTGGTGAGGATACTGATGATGAAATGAAGGATTTATTTTAAGGTGAAAGAACCTATTGGGTCCAAATTCCTCACCCGTCTTCTAAGAAGACCCAGGAAAAGGTAAGTTCAGGACCTGGAGAAGGTTATGAACTCATACCTTTGCGTGAAGAATTTGAGGCAAAGGAGATGGAAATTCAAATCAGTGTAGAATCTTGCTTCAATCAAGTTCAGGAATAGCAGAATGAGGAAGAGGTTCTTCCTGGATGGAAAGTCTCATAAGTGCTCTTTTCCTCAAGAAAGAAGAGGAGAAAAGCCCCCAGCCTCTTGTGTACAGCAAGTGCTCCTGACTCTTCCCTTCTCCCTCCATGCGGAACACCTCCATATGGCGGACACATGACAAGGACACATCAGTCAAGAAAAACAAAACACAACAGGAAAAGCATCACCATGTAGACCACTGCCCTGGAAGAAAAGAAAGAAGAGTAGAAAGTTTGACTTCTAAGTTTTTATATCATGATGAAATTGAGACCATAATAGACAATGACCTTGGAACTAATTGGGGATTACTCTTAAGGCATTTCTCCTGAATATTATAGATGGGCACTACACCCAAGGCCTTAAGTACATATCACCAAATATGGTGATGGCTATAATAACAGGAAAGTTTAGCAATATCATCAAGAAATGTGTTATCCTGGACTCCAGATAGCCATATGAATTTGAGGGTGGTCATATCAAGGGTGCAGTAAACCTTCCTTTAAACAAGATAAAAAGAATTTTCTATTGAATTCCATTTGCCCCATCAGTCTGGAAAAGCTTTATTTTCACTTTGAATTCTTTTTTGAGAAAGGGTCTTGAATGTTTCTATTCAAGGGAGAAAAAGAGAGAAAGGGAGAGAGAAAACTTTCAATTCCTACCCAAGTCTTTAATATCCAGAAATGTACATCCTTAAGGAAGCTATAAAGGCCTTTTTACATAGTAACCAATATTATGTGACCTCCAGGAGCACAGGCTTATGAACATGAAGACTTTAAGAAAAGACCTTGATAAGATTTCATATGGAGTTATCCCTGGTCCAAAGACTAGAGCAAGCCAAAGATGTACAGCTGCCAGAGGTACTTCTGAAGGGCCAAGAGAATCATACTGCATTACTTTCCTTTCCCACTTCCCCTCCTGGGTGCTTCTCTCCTCTTTCTTACTCCCTACCTTTCCCCAGGCATGCTTGATTCTCCTAGGGACCATTTTACTGCTAAGGCTCATATTTTTTAATCAGACTTCCACCCCTGCATGGGGGCCCTAATTCCCACACTTGGCATATTCATCTTCGTGAATTTCAGTTTTTCTTGGGCAATAGTTCCCTAGTTACTAATATATTTAATTATTGTTGGGCTTGAAGAATATGACAGAGGCTGTACCATGTTCTCTGACCATTTGATGGTAATCTATGGGGCCTGCCACTGGGAAGAGATTGGTGCTTGAGCTAAGATTGAAATTCAGGGTTTCTAAACCCACATCAACCATAGTATATTATATTGAGAAAGAAAGTGAAGATATCAGGCCTATCCTATTCCTAAAGTGGGAGACCTATTGAAATTTATTTTCTTTAATCCAACCTCAAGAACAATTAGTTAGATAAGGGAGCCAGGCATTGCAGGAGGGGCAGATAAGATTCAGGCAGCATGGAAAAATAAAAACAAAACAACAACAACAAAAATAAACAATCCCACCTCCCCCCCCCACACACACACACAGACACAATGTGCCTTGTGAGGTACTTAGGTTTGATGATGGTGGGCACTAAGTTGCCTAATGTGTAATGCTGTGACTTCCTCATCTTTTCCATGGATTAATTGTTTTGTGTAGGGAGAGCTGTGACCAATATTCTAACCCTTTTTCCCATATCCCATCCTGAGCTAGGTGGCCAAGCTGTTCTTAATAGAAGTAGCTGCCTTCCTGTTCAGGGTTAGACCTCTGTGCAGGTGTTTATAGCCACATGCATATTGAAGTCTACCCCCACAACCCTCACCTAAATGAAAAGTGCTTAATCTGTATCTGTCACAGGAATTCTGCCCAGCTTGATTTTGTGTGTGTGTATGTGCATATTCATGTGACTCCATCCATGAGTGCAAAGTATATTTCCATTTTATTTAAAAATGAGTATTACTGGAAGAGGAGAGAGCTATTTCTTAATTTGTGAACAGTTATCACACCTTTATAGAAGGTTTCACCAGCTCTATGTCAGAAGTTTTAAAGGGGCTGTAGGGTTCTGTCTTTTATTTTGTTGACATCCTTTGTTCAACAAAACTTTGGAATTCAGAAAAACAACAATACCCAGACATGTCATATACATAAAACATAATATAACACAACATTACAAGTAATAGATGGGTACATAATTAAGGTGCAGTGTGAGGGTTGATGAGAAAAACTCATTGTCATTTGATAGGCTTGGGGAAAGCCCCTTCATGTACTTTTTACCCTTAATTATTTTAATGATTCCTTTCATTAACTTTACTTTAGTTAAGTAATCTGTATTTCCTTTGAATAAATAAAATAGGTGTAAAGAATTTCACATTCCTCAAATTTCTCAAGTTGAGAAATTGGGGAAAAATATATGAGACCATGTTTAGTATGAAAGAAATTTCTTACTATTCAGCTTCTGTCAATTATTTATGTTTGCGACTATGTCCAATTCTTCCTCATCCTTGAAATGCCCTTCGTTAGATTTTAATTATATTCTTTCACCACTCTTTTGCTTTCAGTTCTTTGAAAAAAATTGTTGATTCTATATGACTTCATTTTCTCTCCTCTCACTCTCTTCTAAACTCTCTGTATTCTAGCTCCTGACCTAATCCCTATCCTGAAACCACTCTTTAATTATAAAATCTCATGGCTTTTTATCAGGCCTCATTTTTTTGGACATCTCTATTACAATTGACTTTGTCCATTACCTTCTCCTCCTGTCTGTTCTTTCATGAATTTCATCATACTAATCTCTCACAGTTTTATTTCTGCCTATCTGACTTCTCCTTCTTTGTAACTTTTGTTCAATATTCTTCCAGTTAATGCCAACCATTGGATATGGCCTCAAAGGTCTACCCTGGCTCTATTATTTTCTATGTGCTTTCTCTTGGATATTTCATCAGTACCCATAGATTCAAGTATTAGATCTTTGGAGAAGGTTCTGAAAGGTTCATTTCCATTGCTAGACTTCCTTGTAAACTCTAGTCTTGCATTACCAACTTTATTTGAACCTTTAAAATTAGATATTTCATAAGAATATGTATGTATCCATATTGTATCCATATCCATAATGTAATTCATTATATTTTCATGAAATAAAATACTGTATTTTTCAATTTTTTCAATTTCCCTATTGCTTCAATGACCACTATCCTTCCATTAATCTAAGTTCTCAAACTGTATCATCCTCAAGTCCCCATTTTTATTCCCTGTACATATCCCATCACTTATAAGATATTGTTTCTATCCCCAAAATGTTCCATTATCTTCACTAATAGAGCCTCAATCCTAGTTTTCAAGCCCTCCATACCATATGATTTTTTTCCTCATGAAAAATTTTCAAAGGAATAATGAGTAGAAATAGGTGTTGAATTACTTATCTTATATTTTAATGGGAATTCTTTAGAAAATGGGATACACTTTCAAAAAAGTAGTTAATGTACTGTTTTTTGTTGTTGTTTTTTTGTTGTTTACATTTTTAAACCCTTAACTTCTGTGTATTGGCTTCTAGGTGGAAGAGTGGTAAGGGTGGGCAATGGGGGTCAAGTGACTTGCCCAGGGTCACACAGCTGGGGAGTGTCTGAGGCCAGATTTGAACCTAGGACCTCCCATCTTTAGGCCTGACTCTCAATCCACTGAGCAACCCAGCTGCCGCTAGTCAATGTACTGTAGGTGGAGTTGTTCAAGAACTGATCCACCCTTTCTAGAGAGTACAGGAAATATGCCTAAAGGGATCTAAATCTTTGTATGTCTTTTGATCCAGCAACACAGCTAGTAGTATCTCAAAGACATAAAATTATATCTAATTTGTATCCCAAGGAGATAAAAAAATGTTGCTACATTTAACAATAGGGAAGTTTAGAAAGGGAGAATATTTGGGGGAAAGATAGTGAGTTTAGTTTTGGACATGTTAAATTTTGAAATATCTACAGAACATTCAATATGATATGTCTATTAGGCAGTCAGAGATGTTAAACTAATCAGTAGAAAAATTTGTGTTGCTAAAGTAGATATGAGAACCATCAGCATTGAAATGATAATTGAATCTGTGCAAGCTGATGAAGTAAAGAAGGAAAAGATGTTCCAGGAGAAAGCCTTATGGGACATCCATAGTTCTTGAGAGAGACAGAAGAGGAAGATATAGCAAAAGATTCTGAGAAGTGGTCAGATAGGTAGAAAGAGGACAAGAATATAATTGTGTCTTAAAAACATATAGAGAAGAAAATATCAAGGAGAAAAAATGTGATCAACAGTGTCAATGGCTGCAGAAAGGTTAAAATTTTGAGTACTGTGAAAACTATTGGATTTGGCAAATAAAAGATAATAGGTAACTTTGGAGAAAGAAGTTCCAGTTGAATGTTGAATGAGGATGGAAGACAGATTGAGGATAGTTAAGAAAAGAGAAACAGGAGATACATCTATTGTGATGGTCTTCTCAAGAAGATTAGCCACAAAGGGCAGGAAAGATATAGGATAACATATATAAGGTATTACAAATTATTGCATTCTTTATAGGAGAATATATGATTTTATTAAAAAATAATAAAAATATGCATTATGCATCTGCTATATCTAAGACATTGAGTTTAGTGCTAATATATAGATTCAAAATATATCCCTGGGGGAAAAACAAATTATGCTTATAACATGATCTATTAGATTCGGAACTCCTTGATGGCAATACTTTTCCCCCACCCCCCATTCTTTATATCTCTAGTGCTTAGCATAATGCCAGAAATGTTAAGCATTTAAATATTTATTGACTAAAAAAAAAGAATGTAAAAAAGAAAGTTCTTGACAAAATCCTTAGTGAAGGAGTAAGATATCACTCTAAGTGGAAGAGGAATCAAAGAATGCATCATGGAAGAAATGATATACATATTGTTACTTAAAGGAATAGTGGGATTTCAATGAAAGTCTAGAGGGAACATGAATTAAATATAATTGATGGTTTGGGTAAATGTGCAACAGAGAAATGTATGGGATAATCCTAATTGTAACTCCCAATGGAGAAAAAAAGGCAAAAAAAAGTCTATTCCACCAATATTAACAGCTGACTCTTATAAAACACATTAAGGAATAAAGAATTTTTGTGCAGTTTAAAATGTTCACCAAAATATAGAAAGTGACTTTGCCAGACTGCTATTATAAGACAAATAGGATTCTTTTACTTAAAGCAAGAAGAGATATTGCAGAAAAAGCAAACAGTGGAGTAGCATAATTAATGATATTAAAGCACTAAATAAAATACTACCAAAACTCCTCCAAAAATAACATAATACTTAAATTCTTATTTATTTATTTATAATAAGTATTATTTAAATACTTAAATAAACCTTCACTTTCATCAGTGTTGTACTATTTCTAATGCAGTAAATCATAAATTTTCCAAACTTACTTTTCATATGTGATTCTTTTTCCAAGTTCTCTTTCCTGTCTTTTTCTTTCTACTTTGGAAGTTACATGAGAGGCCACTCAGATTTGGGGGGCATTCTCTAGTTCTATTGACATAATATGAATACCAATAGCAAGGCCATTGTTAATTCACTTACTCTTTTCTCTTGTTACATGACTGGCAGGAGAAAGTCTTATCTCTCATGAAATAATTTACTCCAGTTCACCAGGGAGGTGGCCAGTTCACTTCTCTTTGTAATATGCCTGCTTTCATTGCTATTGTACTTTTCTATTGTCCTTTGGGAGATCATCAGCTTCAGTTCTTTAGAGACTGTTGCCTTCTGTGACTCACAGGGATATAATATAACTGGAAGAATATTTTTATTTTTGTTTTTGTTTCATGGAGCAGCAAGAGGCCATTAAAAACACCACTCACTTTCTAAAAGATAAAATATTTTTAAAGTTAATTCAAAATAGCCACATTGGAATTATATCAGGAATATAACCATAGTTAAAGATTAGAAAAATAAACCTATGAGCTTTACAGATTATTTCCAAAGCAAAATTAAAAAAAGTATGTTTATGTCAGTAAATGGAGAAAAATCTTTAAAATATAGTATTCATTGATGTTAAAAATTATAAGAACCCCAACCATTCTGGTGGGCAATTTGGAACTATGCACAAAGGGCTTTAAAAGAATGATACAGCCATACCACTGCTGAGTTTGTACCCCGAAGAGATAAGGAAAAAAAAACTTGTACAAAAATATTTATAGCCATGCTCTTTGTGGTGGCAAGAAATTGGAAAATGAGGGGGTGTCCATTGATTGGGGAATGGCTGAACAAATTGTGGTATTTGATGATGATGGAATACTACTGTGCTGAAAGGAATAATGAACTGGAGGAATACCATGTGAACTGGAATGGCCTCCAGCAATTGATAGGGATATAATTAGGGTTTTAATGCTAAAAGATCACTCTGTTGCAAATATGAATAACATAGAAATAGGTTTTGAACAATTACACATGAATAACCCACTGGAATTACTTGTCAGCTCCAGGAGGAGGGAGGGAAGAGGGGGTGAAAATCATGAATCATGTAACCATGGAAAAATACTCAAAATTTAAAAAATTATAAGTAGCATAGAAAATAATATTTTAAAATACTTTAGGTACCCTAAATTATGCATATGTAATCAAGGGTTGGCATATTTTAACAAAGAAACACTGGATGCTTTTTAAATAATACTAAGGGCAAAATCAAAGATGCCCATTTTTCGCAGTATTATTTGAAATAGTTTTATAAATATTACTCATAGCACTAGAAAAATCAGAAAGACACTTAAGGTATTAACAAAAAGAAAAAAAGAAAAAAAAACCTCTATTATAGATGCTAGTGTTGTTTATTTATATATACTTAAAAAGAAATAGAAAAATATCAGTAGAGTAAATGAAGTCATACCACAAACAAACTGCAAAATTCATCATTCTTTCTGTTTATTAGTAATAGGGCCAAGAATAGAGATAAGAAAAAAATTCCATTTAACATAACAACAAAGTAAATTAAATATCTGGGAATTAATCTGCCAAGACATTTCAGGCTTACATGAATAAAAGCATAAAATATTTTTATGAAATAAAAGAAGAAAAATAATTCTAATGATATTTATGTTCATGGATGGGCCATGCCAAAATACTAAAAATGTTCCTATCACCTCTTGGTTTTCACTACTGATTTGAAAGATTTAACATTATATCAGTCAAATTATGAAAATTACATTTCATAGATTTGGACAAAATACTATTACTTAATTTGTAGTAATATAATATAAAAGGATTTAATAAGTTCATTTTTTATACTTTTATATTTTTAAAATTGAGAACTCAAAAACACAATCATTTCAATATATAGTAGAACCTCTATATTTGAGGGGGCACATATGTTCCAAGACCTATCTTGGATGGCTGAAAACTTGCATGTAAGTGAATACCTGCTGACCCCATAGATAATATGATTTTCTTGAACACACACACATATAATAAAACTTAATTGGTAAATTAAACACAGTATGACATTACCAACATTGAATACACTACTAATAAAATACATATATATTATTATATAATACTGTACTCTTGGATTTTATGGAGATTCAAAGAGAAGTAGCAACTGTTATAATGGGGCTAAACAGGCTGGTAATAGTGGTAGCTGATGGTACTCATGAGTCTCCTGGGCCAGGGAGCTACTATATGTAGATTTGGGACAGCCAGAGATGTGAGATCCTTGAATAGAGAGAACCAGTCAGTCTCCCTGGTGTCTGTAGGCTCCTTTAAGGTGAGGAGTGGGTAGCCCCTCCCTTCTAGTGAGAAACTGGAGGCCAACAGGAAGTGATCCTGGCTCACTTCCTGAGCAAGATGGATGCTTGGTCTAGGTCCTCAGGAAACTAGTGATAATTATCTTACTTCTTCTCAGTCCCTGGCCCTAGTTAGTGATATAAATGAATCACTGAATTTCTCTGAATAAGGCCAAGGGGTTTATTAAATACAAGGGTAAACTGAGGGAAGAGGGTTAAAGTCTGGGAAAGCTGTTGCTATGGGTGGTCAGCCAGTGCTGGCAGAGGGTCTCAGAAGGTAAGGTCAGGCTGAGGGAACCAGCCCCTCAGCCAGGGATAAATTCCACTGCCCTGATGTAGAGTGGTCTATCTGATTGACAAATGAGGGTAATGATTTGGTTTAGGGGTGTCGCTGCCTAGCTAAGTAAACTAATTTCCCACGTTCCACCTCCCAGCCAAATCCCTCCTCCCGGGGCCCAAGGGGAATCCAAGGGGTTAGCTGGATGTCTGGGTCAGGTCAAGGAAATCAGAACCCCTAGGGTTGTTCTCCAGGGCAATTTATAGTGTCAGCTCTAACAGTAGTGAGACCAGGGACTAGCTGGGTCAACATTCTATTCCCCTAACTGCCAGGTGAATTTGCAAATGCAAGAGAACTTGCACCAATCCTGCACTACCCAACTCTAGTATGAGGGCTTACTGAGCTCTTTTATGGGCCACTCAGGTGAATTTGCAAATGCAAGAGAACTTGCACCAATCCTGCACTACACAACTCTAGTATGAGGGCTTACTGAGCTCTTTTATGGGCCACTCACTCAGTTTTAGTATCCACCTTGCATTCAATTCTCTCCTGGGTTACCAAGAATCCATTCACTTACTGTTAGTATCTATCTAGCTCTTATATGCTTATATGCTCTTTACCCTTAATAGCTTATATGCTATTTGTATCTCAATTTTGAAGATGAAGAAAATCAAAAAGAGTAGTTTACCTAAAGAAACGTTGCCAAAAAGTGTCTTTAAATTTGATTTGAACTCAGGTCTTCTTGTTTTAAAGTCTATCATAAAATTTACTCTAACATTTAGGATTTCAGAACAGTTGTCTGATTTGTATTAGTGGAGAGTATTTCCTCAGCAGATGTTCTCAATGAAATAACACATTTAACCAAAATAACAGTAATAACAGTAATGATGATAGTGAACCTATTGATTTTCAGTTATTTGCATATGTATTTGAGATTTTCTTGGCAAAGTTATTGGAATGATTTGCCATTTTCTCCTCTTGCTAATTTTACAGATAAGAAAACTGAGGCAAATTGGGTTAAATGACTTGCAAAAGGACACATAGTGTCAGTAGCTAAATTTGAACTTAGGTCTTCCAGACTCCAGGCCTGGCATTCTATGCATTTTGCCACTGAGCTACAAGTTGATGTAACACTTAAAGTAATTTCACAGCTGGAAAGATCCTTAAAATTATGGATCAAACTCTGATTTTTCTAAAGATGAAGTTCAATATTAAAGAGATTTAATGGTTTTCCCCAGGTCATAAGATTAAATAGTAGAAGAAATGGAATTAGAACTGAGATATTCCTTTTTAATGTTGTCTACTTCTTGCCATGTCCAGTGTCTCTAATTCCCTAAAGTTAAATTTTTTTCATGATATACAAATGTGAAACTTTTGTGTATTTTACAAGACTTTAACCTTTGTCCCACTTTAACACTGACATCACACTGAAACTGACAGTGTCACTGTATACTGTATTGTAGTAAAAATGATCACCTGACTTGGAACTAAAGTGCATACATTTGAATCCGAGGTCATTGCTTATAATCAGTGGGCTTTGGACAAAGTCAAGGAAACTCTTGGAGCCTCACATTCCTCATCTGTTTAATTAGAGGGATGGACTCGGTTATCACCTAAAGTACTTCCATCTCCAAATCTATGAAACCTAAACCTTACAAGTAGTGTTATTTCCAGAGTCACTGCATGGCACCCAGTAAAATTCCAAGTTTAAAAGAATCTAGATAATGTCAATCAATTTTCCATTGCTTGATTTTTTTACATTTTTATATGTTTTACTTTTTTTTCTCATGAAAGTTACTCAATAATTATGAAGATATTACTCTGCATAACATACTAAACAAAACAAAGGTGAACTTGGAAAGATAAAACATAGCCCCTTCTAAAGGAACACAAATATTAGGTGGGGGTGGGGAGGGAGAAGGTATGTCTACAAGTTGAAATTGGAAAATATTATTTGAGATCAGATGTGGAAAACATCAGTTCCACGGGGAAGAGCATGGAGGAAACTAGGGAATGTTTCGTAAAAGAATAACATTTGCAATGAATCTTGAAGGGAGGAACTTTAAATTAGAGAGCAAACTTGGAATGTTGTGTATTTCTTCAAATATATGAGAACCTATAATGAAGATGAGTGATGAATCATTACATCTCTAAAGAATAAAACTAAGTGAATATTACAGAGTGGATTTCTGTTTCAACAGTAAAAGGTTGGTTGGTTGTACTTGAAAAGAACTCAAAGGACATTAATGGTGGTGTCTTTTGACTCACACACAGATTGGATTTAAGCGAGGCCAATTTGCATAGTGATTCTCTCTTCCAGTCATCAAAGTCTAGTAGCAAGACAAAAGTCAAGATGACTAGTGATGGCTGAGGATGCAGTGGATGACACTGGCTTCTTTGATGCCTAAGCAGTTTTTAAAAGAACTGGCAACCATAACATACCACATAAACTTATTCCAAATGACTGATAGTAAGATAAATGTAAACTTAAAAAATCATAACAACTAACATTTCTT
Organism: Gracilinanus agilis; assembly: GCF_016433145.1. NCBI lineage: Eukaryota > Metazoa > Chordata > Mammalia > Didelphimorphia > Didelphidae > Gracilinanus > Gracilinanus agilis. Next base: position 235,763,848 of record NC_058130.1, read on the forward strand.
CTCATATTATAACACTTTGCAAAAGAAGCCAAAAATTGAGTTAATTTTGGAGGAACCAAGGAAAGAGAGATAAATTATTATACTATTAGTGAAGTTATACATTCAGACATCTTTTTCCAGATATGAATTTGTAATCATACAAGAAAATTTGCTTAAACTCTTCATAGCCTTCTTTTGAGTAATCCCACTACCAGATAAATATCATAAGTAGATCAAAACAAAACAAAATAAACAAAGGAATCAGAAGCATAGATATAATTTAAACCAAAAATATGAATAGTTACATTATACAGCAATAGCAAATAGAAAATATTCATTGATTAGAAAAATAATTGAAAATTTGTGATATAATAATGCAAATATTTTATGTAGACATAACTAAAGATTATGAGTAATTCAAATGAACATGAGAAGATTTGATGAAAAATGAAAGACAATCAATAAATTAAAAGATCAGTAAAAGTAAGATAAATTCTGAGTAACCAAAAAATCATTAATGGTCCCAAAAAGAACTTATTTTTTCATTCCAAATTGAATAAAAACTAGGATAGAATGTTATTTGCATTGCCTGACATGACCATCATATTGGTTGTTTTTTTTTTAAAAAGAATTTTAAATTTTTAAATTTTAAAAAGAATTCAATCACCAAGGAATGGATGTGGGTTATTTATACTATTGACTTGATGTGAAAAGAAAAGACATTGGAACAGAGTCAATTGAGACAGTTCCCTTGAACTAGTTGTTAGCTAAGGTATCTGTTAACACAAAATGTCTGATACTAAAACTTAAGTCATGTGGTAAAATCTATTTAATTAGAATTTGATGTTGGCATAGGGCAGTGGTGGACAAACTTTTTAAAGAGGGGGCCAAAGGAAAGGAAATGCTCATGATCAGTCTGTTTCTAAGGCATCTCTTTTGAAGTTTCATTGTATTATATCCTACTCATTGTATTTGTCAGATTAGGAATAATGTCGCACAGCACAGCAGGATAGAACATTTCAGGGGGCTACATCTGGCCAGCGGGCTGTAGTTTGCCCGTCATTGGCATAGGTGATGCAGTGGGTAGAGGGCTCGGCCTAGAATTAGGAGGACTTTCTCATTTTTAAAATAAGCTAGAGAAGGAAATGGCAAATCACTCCATTTTCTTTGCCAAGAAAATTCCAGAAAGGATCACAAGGTTATATATAAATGAAATGACAAAACAACAACTATATGGTATATTGAAATGAAAAATGAAATAGAGTTGAGTAAACTGGGTTCAAAATCTGTCTTTGAAAGTTCCTATCTATATGGTAGAAGCTAAGAAGCAAATCAGCTTCTTAGAACTCCTTCCTCCCCCCTATAAAATGGGGATAATAATACCCATAATGCATAATTTAACATAAGTGATATCAATACTGACTTGCCAAGCAATGAAAGATACCTATTAAAGACAAAAATAATTTAGAATACAAATGTATATATAAAATCCTGATAGATATGATATCATGAATGTTTCCTAAAGAAGAAAAAGGAGATGGAAGGTGAAAATATTTTAAAGAAAATTTGTGAAAGAATATGACAGTCATCTAAAGGGATATATACATAGATAGATAGATAGATAGATAGAAAGATAGATAATTATGAGGACAACAAATATAAGAATAAAAGATAGTATAAAGGACTGTTCTTATTGTCATGAACAGTAATATCACAGTCTTTGATATGTTTTTAGGTACTGAAGAAAGCAAATTTGGAAAGAGCATCCTGAAAGAGGTTACCCATATTGCAGGAGAAACATCTGTGTGAGTCTTGAGGGATAATAAAGTAAATTATGGAGATGAAGAAACCAAATATGTGAACATATTTTCAGACCTTATTAATTAAAAAAAAAAAGGAAAAACATCAGCAACTCCTAACTGCTGATGTACTACTCTCTTGCCTCACACTTCAATGATACAGATTTCAACCCATCTTTGCCTACCTCTACATAATTATTTATGGGAAGACATAGGCAAGAGACTTGTCTGTGTTTTCTCATAAATAATACTGAGGCAGGGTGGGATGGTGTACTCCAGGATGTATTAATTTTCTCTTAATATTACATTGTACTACTGGTGTATTCTTATCAACCCACACCTTCTGTACATGACCATCCTATTTTATCTTCCTATCTTATATCTCCCAGATGACATCTTTTACTTTTACTCTATGTTGTTCTTCATTGATTATATATTTTATCCATCTAGTGAGACCCATCATATGGCTTTTCAGTGCCTTTTTGTAATGTTCTTTTTTATTTCCTCAGGAGGAGGGGTTGGGTAAGGAGAGGGAACAAGCATTTTCAAAGCACTTATAATCTTCTAGGGGCTATATAAGCATAGATTTGTAGAGATCATCTGGATATCATCATATTTGATCCTCACAACAACCTTGTGCCATAGATCTTATCTCTCCTTTTCTAGTTTTATAGTTGAAAAACTAAAACTGACAGATAAGTACTCAATAAATATTTAAGTTAAAGTTAAGTCCCACATCTAGTTTGTGAGAGTAGATCAGATTTTCCTGACTCTAAGTCCAGTGTTCTTCCCACCACACTACATAGTTTCCTCTAGTCTTCAGAGATTGTGGAATTTAATGTCTTGCTATGATAAAGTTGTCCTGGAAGAATCATGCTATTAAAAGTTTAGGCCTTTGTCTCCATGGGAAGCTTTGAGAGATCCAAGAAACTCTGAAATTTCCCAAAGGTGACAGTTTACTTTGCTCCCATTATACTCTCAGCCCAATTCACTGCCCATGTCTACTGTCTGTTCCAAACATATTGGTGAATAAGTTCTATAGAAGGCTGTCTCTCAAATATATATCATAATCTGGGCAACAGGAATGCCTTGAAGTAAGACAAAGGAAAGCTATTTTCCTCCTGACATTAGAAACTAAATATAAATCCTGGTTTTTATTTTAATTTTAATGCATGTTCCAAGCAATATCTACATATATTTCTTTAGAATGATTTGCTGTATAAGGAAATAATTATTCTGTTATTTCCTCCTCAAAAATTTTTTAAAAAATTAAGCCAATGGGTCATTTCCTGTTACATATAGTTTAAGCTTTTGCATGTGTCAACTGAAGGTCATTTAAAACAGCATCTTGCTTTGGTAGAGGAACAAATTCTTACTTAGTCTTGAACAAAACCACTTAGGTCCCATAAATACTTTAGTAAATACCTTGAGGTACTTGGAAATAATACCACCCTGCAGAGTCTGTGTCTAATGTGTTTATAAGTGGCTCTAGTTGACAGTTCTAATAAATCACTAGCTAAAATTTCAATAGGACTTTGAAGACCATATTTCATGGTTCTCCTTCATGGTGTGTGTATATGTGTGTACATGTATGTGTGTGAGAGTACATGTGTATGTACGCATGTATATGCATTAATAAACATATACATATATACTTGTTTACAACATTTTTTGAAATGAAATTGCCCACTTTCTCATCGATTTCAGGAAGATATTATGTTGCTTTAATATAAAGGAGAGTGAATTGAGACCCTTTAAAATGGGGCATTTAAATAGTGTATTTTACTGTGGAGTGCACTAAAACAAGGACATTTACATATGAACAAATATATTTGTCCAATTATTTTCTGTATCCTTGGTATTCATATTTTAATACTCCACATAAGAACATGTTCCTTCACTGCAATCTTCCCATTAAATTAACTTTATTTGCAAAGAGCTGCAAAGATGAAAAGCACTTCAGAATGTTAAATATCATTTAAATATTATATGAAGTGCTACTCAAGTGGTACATTGGTAGATGTCAAAAATGAGAATGAGGTAGGCAATATGAAGAGAAAGCTGAGGAAGTGATGATCAAGTTTCTGAAGGGCTGCTTCATAGGGTATCAACAGTCATTCCCTTTGTCTTAGGGATGGGGGGATGAGAGAGACTTGAGAGTAAAACTTACGGAAATAGTATTAAATGATAACAAGGATTCAGGGCATTTATTGTGTTTTCCTTCTTTCTTCAAGATATAGTGGAGGGTAGTATGACAAATAAGTTAAAGAGGCTCGAAAGCTTACAGAACTTTACTACATCATTTAGTCTAATCCCCAGATTTATAGAAGAATATTTACATTGTCTTTCCCCATCCCACACCTGGAACATTCTTCCTTTTCATCAGCACTTCCTAGATTTCCTCATTTCCTGAGTCTCAGGTAAAGTCAGACCTCTTGCAAGGATCCTTTCCTAGTTCTTATTCTTAGTGCCTTTGCCCTTAGATTACCCCATAATTTTTCCTGTGTTTATCTTGTTTGCATATAGTTGTTCCCTTTCCTGTTGTCTCTTCCATTAGACTGCAAGACCTTGAGCAAAAGAATTGTCTTTTGCCTTTCTATGTAATGCCTTGGTATATAGTAAATATAGCAGTGCCTGATATGCAGTAAATACTTAATAAATACTTGTTAAATTGACTTGACAAGCTCAGCCATGTGTCTATTAAGCCATTCTTACCTTTCCTCTAATAATGGTTATGCATACTAAACAGTTTTCCCATTTAAAGGAGATGTAATCCTTCTTTATTTTTCCCAATTTCTTGAGCCATATAGCTTATCTGGCCAAGTTGTTCTGACACAAGATTTTGTCTCTGTTCTTTTGAACCTGACTGCATTCTGGAACTATGTACTGCTAACACTGCATATACCTTATATGTTGATACAGATCCCTATTCTTGATTACTGTATGCCATCCTGTTTTAAAAATCACTGTCTCAGCTTCTTATTCTGCCCTGTTACTGGTACTCATCTCTACTACTTGATGAAACAATAGATGCATTTTAGAAAAGAAGTATCTAAAGTTGATATTTCAAAAAATGAGTCATTTTAAAAACACACTAGGAAAGCTTGCTTTTTAAAGCAATTCAATGGTAAATTCTTTGCAAAGTGAAGATCCATTTGTCAAGTAAGTATCCATAAATGATCTGTTATTTTTCTTATTTCAGGTTAATTATATATTATATATTATATTATACTTGCTTAAAATAGTGCAATGGTTGCCAGATGTAATACTTCAAAATATATGTCCATATGGAAATATGTATACATATATGTACATCTGACTTTGGTTCAGGGTCAGACTGAAATGTGTGTGTGTGTGTGTGTGTGTGTGTGTGTGTGTATTCCTTCACTGCGATTTTCCTCAAGTACTATACCAGGCACTGGGACTAAAGCTCAGATTTTGCTACAGAACCAAATTGAAACTTGTATGTGTGTGTGTGTGTGTGTGTGTGTGTGTTTCTTCACTATAATCTTCCTATAGCACTATGCTAAGCACTGAAGCTGAAGACAGTTCCTGCTTTCTCTTAGGAAATATATATACACACACATGCATAGATATATATGCAAACTTTTATCCTTTTTTATAATTTTCTAGGTAAAAGGAGACATATTTTAATAACTCTAGGTTATATGAAATTTGAATGAACAGAAAGTAGGCTAGGATAAGGGCTTTTTAATTTCATATCTCTAACATATATTTCTGAGCATGATTGCTGCTAATATTACAAATCTATCATTACCTATTTGTGCTTTGAGTTTCCATTTTTCTTATCCACTCTTCTTACCACTCTGTCCTTTAAGCTACTTTTAAAAATTTGCCATTTCCTAAACATAGTGATCTATTTTTATTATACTTATTTGTGTTTTTATCTTGTTGCCACATTAGACTTGTAAACGCTTTGAGGGAAAAGCCAATCTATGCTCTTGGACTCCATGTTGCTAACACTACATGTGTCTTATATGTTAATGTAGATCTTTATTATTGACACCAAATATAAATCTTGCTTTAAAAATCTCTGTCCAACCTTTTTGCTCTGCCTCATTACTAGTGCTCTTCTCTCCTCCTATTTTTAAAAAACCTTTACCTTCCATTTTAGAATGAATATAGTATTTTGGTTCCAAGGCGGAAGAGTGGTAAGGGCTAGGCAATGGGGGTTAAGTGATTTGCCCAAGGTCACACAGCTAATAAATATTTGAGACCAGATTTGAACCTAGGATCTCCCATATGGAGGCCTAGCTGTCAATCTGCTGAGTCACCTAGCTGCCCCCTCCTCTCTACTACTTAACAAAATAATATATATGTTCTAAAAATGTGTCTAAACTGGATATGTATATAATGAATCATATTTTTTAAATATACTAAGACAGGGGCAGAGGTAAGATGGCTGAGAAGATGACCAGACCCACTTAATCTCTATAAAATTACTGTCTCAAAGATATGATAAAATACCTGAAAACAAATTCTGTGGCAGCATAATCAAGAAAAAGATAGGATAAAATACTTTTTAGTCCCAAACAACTTAGAAGGCTAGCACAAAAAAAAAGCTATTGCACCAGGGTGAAAGTGGAGTGCAACACAGCATGCTGAGGCAGGCTTCATGAGGGCAACAGGCCTGTATCAGTAGCAAAGGCTTCCTGAGTTTTCAGCCACAATGGTAAGGGGGTTGGACAACTGCTTAGAAGGATATTATAGGGATTATTTTGCTTGCTTGAGTTGCAAGACTCTTGTTACATTGCAAGTCCAGATCACAGTCCTGGATTTTGGTCTCAGGGTGAGAAGTAGCACTAGGAAATGAGAGCACTTGTGGAGCAGGGGACCAGTGTCAAAGTTCCAAGGTAGAAAAGAGTGCTTGTGGTTTCTAATATACTAGAGCACATGTCAGGAGAGTATTAAACACTCCTCTTTTTATATCATATCACCATGGAAGAACCTCTATAGGCAACTATTCAAAGAACTTGAAGTTTGAAATATAGCTTTTCCTTCACCACAGGAAGAGATCCCAACTTAAATTGCATTTTTTAAGTTAAAGAACAGACAAAGGCTGGAAAATGAGGCAACAACAAAAAAAAAGAAACTCACTGAAGAAAATTATTTTGGTGACACATAAGACAAAAACACAAAATCAAAGGAATACAACAAAGTCAATACACCCAAAACCTCCACACACAAAAAAATAGGACTTATTCTCAAGAACAAAAAGAATTAATGGAGGAGCTCAAAAAGATTTTGAAAATCTCATAAGAGAGGTAGTAGAAAAATTGGGAAAAATAAATGAGTAATTCAAGAAAATCATAAAAATAAAAAAATAAAAACAAAACAAAAACCAAAAACAAATAAATAAATAAATAAATGGAAACTGAAGCAAATAAATAAATAAATAAATGAAAACAAAAAAAGTTAGCAGCTTGGTAAAGGAGGTACAAAAATTGAAAAAACTAATGCTTTAAAAAACAGAATAGACATTCAGAAAAAGAAATGTGGGAGTAGAAACACAGAAGAAAAACAACTACTTGATCACATGGGTCGATGGGGATATGATTCGGGATGTAAACTCTAAGAGATCACCCTAATGCAAATATTAATAATATGGAAATAGGTCTTGATAAATGACACACACAAAAACCCAGTGAAATTGCTCATTGGCTACTGGAGAGGGTGGGAGGAGGGGAGGGAAAGAACATGAATCACGAAAGCATGGAAAAATTTTCTAAGTTAATTAATTAAATAAAGATTTTCAAATCACAAAAAATTAAAAAACAGAATAGGCCAATTAATAAAAGAGGTCCAAAAAAACATGCACAAGAAACTCTCTACAACTCAGATTTGGCCATAGGGAAAAAAAAAAAACAGAGAGAGAGATAGTAAAATTCATTGAGGAAAACAACCCTTCAAAAATTAGAATTGGTCATATTTTAAAGGAAGTAAAAAAGCTCAATGAGTAATGCTTTAAAAATTAAAATTGGGTAATTGGAAGCCAATGTCCACAAGACATTAAGAAACAATCAAAGTTTTTGTTTTGTTTTGTTTTAATTGAAAAAATGTGAAATATTTCATTGAAAAAACAATTACCCTGGAAAGTAGATCCAAGAGAGATAATCTAAGTATTGGACTACCCAAAAGCCAATATCAGAAAAAGAGCTTAGACATCATCTTTCAAGCAAATAATCAAGGAAAACTGCTCTGATATTTTAGAAGCTGAGGGTAAGAGAAAAATTGAAAGAATCCATTTGATCTGCTACTTAAAGAGATCCCAAAAGGATAACTCTCAGGAATATTATAGCCAAATTCCAGAACTCCCATCTCAAGGAGCAAATAGTGCAAGCAACCATTAATAATTCAAATATAATGAATTTACAATAAGAATAACACAAGATTTAGCAGCTTCTATATTAAAGGATTTGACAGGCTGGAATATGATACACTAAGAGGCAAAGGAGCTAAAACTTCAACCAAGAATCACTTACCCAACAAAACTGAAATGTTCACTAAATGAAATTGAGGACTTTTGAATATTCTTAACGGAAAGACCAGATCTGAATGGAAAATTTGATTCTCAAATACAAGACTTAAGAGAAGCATGAAAAAGTAAAAAGGAAAGAGAAATCAGAAGACATTTACTAAGGTTAAACTCTTTTTATCTCTAAATGGGAAGATAATTCTTATAACCCCTAAAATCTCAATCTCTCTCTCTCTCTCTCTCTCTCTCTCTCTCTCTCTCTCTCTCTCTCCATTTTCCCTCCCTCTTTTCCTCTCTCCCCCTCTTCCTCTCTATCAATAAATTTCTTCTTTACACAAAAGATGAAAATATGCATTGACTTTACCTCAAAGAAAACTATGCAAATATGATCATCAAAGATAGAGAAATTAATGTAACCAAATCATTATTTTGCATAAGGGACTAAAGGAAATCCTAAAACAATTTTTTAGCAAATTTATGCAGGGAAATTGTGCATAAAAAGAAAAAATAGTTGGAATAAGATTCATGGCTGAGGTGAATATAAAAGAAATGGGAGAAAACTCTAGATGTACAGATGAAAAGGATGGAAAGGATAATTGTTCCATTGCTACAGTGGAATCTATCCTGGATCATGATCATTAAGAGGAAAGATAAGATAAAGACTTTAGGGTTTTAATATGTCCTATCAAGAGAAAATGTAAGACTTTCAGAGAAATTAGTTGGGAATGGTACTAAGGAAGAGCAAGCTCTGCCAATGATTATCTTAAGAGCAAGTCCTGTCAATTATCTTAGTGGGAAATAGTGAAAAAATATTGTGATTCATGGAGTATGAATATATAAAGAATGAGTAGAAATGAATACCTGGGGAAATACAAGATCACATGGCTCACAATTTCTGGAATCTCATTTTTTATGAAAATTCAATGGTTAATCAAGCTTTCTCCCTCATTATATTAGCTGGTATTTACTAATCTTTGTGTATATAATATCCTCCCAGTAAAATATATATTCTTTGAAAAGAATGGGTATTTAATTTTCATTGTTTTTTTCCTGTTCCCTTCTGTAGAGCATAGTGGTTAGGTGTCCAAAGTAATCTGAGCGGATATGGCTAGAAAAGACTCTAATATCCATGACACCAAGTTATATATTTTTCTGGATTCTAATTCCCACTCATCAGTTAAGTTGGAATTTAATCTAATTTGCCTCCGTTGGTAACAAAAATTATTTTATAACTCCTTTTTTACTTACCTACAGGTTCATGTCAGCAACTGTTGAAGAACAAGAGAAAAATAGGTATTTCATAATGAAAATAAACATTTCGTTGAAATTTGTAGAAACATTCTGTTTTATTATGTAACAATTGCCCCTGTAACTTTTTAATGGCCTGTTATCAATTCATGATAGCAGGACCCTGAGGGATGTACGACTTAGAAACAAATGATAGAGAAGTTTCTTTCTTAGATCCCAGTTTCCTACACTGAATGAAATTATAAACATTCATTACCATAGGCACAGATGTAAAAACAGACAAATAAAAGATTATATTACTTATTGTTGTGAATAGGAGAAACTTGACATGAAGAAGGATTAAGTTCAAATCCCTCTAACAACAATTGAGTCTCTTTGAGCATTCACTTTTCCACCCTGATATTTAGGGAACTCCCTAAGGCTCAATTATAGATAAGTGCAATCTACTTGGGTGGATGAAACTGCCACACTAGTGAAATCACAGGTTCTTGATATATTGATATAAAAATATGCCCTATTTAACCAACTGATGCTCTCCATGTAGCCTAGTAGTGGTAAAGGATGTCAACCTTACCCTTGCCACAAAATCCAGTACATTAAAGGACATTCATCCTCATACAAATCATATCCATGCAAATACAGCCAAACCTTGATACTCAACTGTTTGGGAACTTGTCAAATCTGGTATTTGATGCATTATGAAGAGAAATAATTGTCTTGGTATTCAATGTTTGCTTAGTACTCAATGTGATTGTTAGAACTTGCTGGTGTCATGATGTCAGAAAGTGTATAGCCACTCCAGCATAAACAAAGGATCACATATTAGTTCAGGAGCATAGAGAAGAGCTCAGTGCTGAGTTGCTACAGGAACTTTAAAGGTAGTAGCAACAGATAGTGGCAGGGTAATTTTCTTTAGGTGAGGAAGAGGCAGAGGAAAATGCTCTCACTTCATTAATCAAGGAAATGTGTGCAAAATGGGTGGAAGTACATAATTTTTTTGAAAAATATCACCTTGAACAAGAAGAACTGTAATTTTTTAAATGACAGGGACATTTCCCATGTTAGAAGAATTTTAAAATGCAGACAAAAACAAGCATCTTTGGATAGGTTTCTTGAGAAGTTTGCACCTAGTGAATCTCAATCAGGGTTAAGTGGTGATATGGGATAAAAAAGAGAGAAAGAAAGAACTCCAGAAGGGCAGTTGATCTCAGATGTTATGAAGGAGGATTCCTCTTCCAGATAATACTATTTTTCCTCCTCACCATCCCTTTAGGCCACAAACTCTTCTCATTACAGGTAAAGTTAAGTTTAACATAATTTTATTTAATCTCTTTTTATGTCTATATATTATTAATGTTTATTTAGCAAAATATAACTCCATTGATGCATATAATGTCATATAAAATCTGAGTTTTCTGGGTGTTTGGAATGGATTAATTCAATTTTCCTCATTTCTTATGGGAAAAATGCATTTGGTAGTCAAACTTTTTTGTTATTCAACCTGTCTTCTGTAATAAATTAATGGTGAGTACAAAGGTACCACTGTAGTTCCCTATTATAATAGCAATTCAATCCTAATCCAATGCCCTCAGATTTGAACCCTTTAATAGTATAACATTCATTTTTACATTTCCCAAGGGATTGAGAGGGCAACTGATAATAGCCAGAGGAGGGAGAAAATGATAGGTTCAGAGAAAATGAGTCAGTCAGGTCACATGTCTAAAAGATTATTTTTAAGAAAGTAAGCAAGCAGAAACAGAAAAGTAGAAGATCATGAATGGAAAAAGGAAATATTTTGTGTTAGTTTTATTTCCTTAACCATTTCCCTAATTAAACACTCAACTGTTTCCTCATTTCTTCAGGGATGAAAAATACTAGAGGTAAAATATAATTTCCTTGCAAGGCTCCTTGAACAGAGCTACATTAGATATGTGACTTTGGAGACAAAAAAAATTCATGAATTATTTCTCTCTCAAGTAATAATAGAGTGGATGACTCTAAAGAAATTCTAATTCTATTTGTGGTTTCACAAAGGCAGTTATAGATTGTAAAAATAAGATGCAAAATTGTAATGGAACAAGATATTGACACAAAATATGTTCTTTTTGGAAGGAGCTCTAATTTTTAATTTTAAATATCAAAATAATTTAACATTAGTTTAGGGATATTTAATGAAAGAAAAACATGTGATATGGAGGATAAGACAAATGAAGATATCCTAAGGATAAAAGAATAAAAGGGATAAAAGATGATAATAGTATAACACACCAATTGTCAAAAACCACAGAAATAAATGGAGGAAATACTTATTCTATGGAGTGTTTATTGAAAGATGTAAATTTAGAAAGAGTCCCTGGATTGCTATTTGTTCCAAAAAATAAAATGGGTAGTGTCAGGGAGTTCAACAAAGTGAGGAGAGCAGTTTAACAGAAACTTTGTTCAATTTAAGAAAGAAGTACAGAAAGATAGAAAAGAGTAAAGAGAGATTATTAAACTTATACCCTATAAATATACCTATAATTCCTAATACTGCCTAAAATTTCCTAAAACTATCTCTCACTATGTTCTCAGGACAGGTTCTTCTGCCTGGCACACCAGGCCTAATCTACTCTATAAATTATTCCCCTAACTCCCTAATATAATAGACAGGCAGCACTCACTCACCCCTTCAATCAGTTTTCTATAATAGCCCCAATGTCAGCAGCCAATTGCCAGCAGATCCTTGCCTCAGAGACAGACTTCCTGCTCTCTAGCGATCCAAGAGGCAAAAGACCTTCAACTGTCTGCAGCTGCTTCTTTTTTCTCCTCATTGACCAACTGTTCCCCATAACTTCCTGTCTGAGGACTGGCTACTTCCTCTTCTCAGTTCTGGTCTCCCTGGTAACAAAATCTTCAGCTCTGGCTCACTGACTCCTGTCAGTTCTGATCTACTTAGAAATCCTGTTCTCTAGACTCTTAAGGAGACAGAGGGAAAGATTAAGAAAATCCCTTTAACAGCAGCCACATGGATAACTCAGAGATCCACTTAAATAGCAGGATGTTTATATATCAAGAGAAATTCGATGTGCAAATATCATAGATTGAAAGGACTTCAGAGTTCATATAGTTCAACTTTGTGCTTGAACAGGAATCTTTTTACCCCTTTTTTTTTTAAAAATCTGTGCATTAATTCTAAGACAGTAGAGCAGCAAGGGCTAGACAATTGGAATTAAGTGACTTGCCCAGAGTCAGACATCTAGGAATGTGTGAGGTCAGATTTGGCTTGGAGTTCTTGTGCTTCCTAAATACCTCAGGAATCCCTTTTACAATATCCTCAGCCAGATAGCCCAGATTTTGTTCATATATGTTTAAATGTATTATTTCCTGAGGCATCTGACTCAATTTTTGGAGAACTTTTGCTACCAATAAGTTACTCCTCTACCCCAAATTGAACCACTCTTTTCTGTTTTTTAACTTCCACATTGCTCCTATTTCTTCTCCTGGCACTATTAAAAAAAAAGTATTTTTCACTTCAGTGGCAACTCTTTACATAATGAAGAATATTTTGATATTTTCCATCACTTCCAGAAACATTCTCTTCCAAAATAAAAAAAACCCAAATTCCTTTGACGGATACTTACAGGCCAACATTTTGGGCCTCTTTATTATTCTCATCACTATCCTCTGGACAAGTTGCTTGTCAGATATCTTCCTAAGGTATGGCACCCAGAAATAAGCACATATATCATGACAATGGAAGTATAGAAGAAAGATTTGCATTCCCCCCTTTTTTTTGGAGGGGGAGCTGATTAACATAGCCTAAGATTACATTCCTAAACTATAATCTTACTCTGATGCCTCATCATAGTGACATGATGACCCTGAGATCTCAAAAGCTTTAGCAAATTCTAGCATGTTCTACCTAGCTGGAAAAGTCTACAAGTACAGATCAGGTAATGTGGGTTACTGTGTGTCTATGATTATTTGTTAACCATTCTAGCCAGTCACCAAGATAGGATATAAGATGAGGAAGTTTTTGTTTGAAAAATATCTTGTAAATCATTGTGTGTATGACAATACATATGTGTTATATATGAATATATATCTCTCTACATATATCTAAAGAGTAAGTTGTATATATGTATATATGTGTATGTGTATATATGCAGAGATATGTATGTATGTATATGTGGTTTAGGGTCTACATCAGTGAAGGAAGTGCCCATTCTAATAAAGTCAAAGATTCTTACGAGTGAAATGAAAAAGTTTGAATTCATTTTTGGCTCCTATTAATTCATTGTATTGAGTTCACAATTCACTAAATCATAGACCTACAGATAATGCTAAATTTAGAGGAAGAAATTCATTCTTAATTTTGAGCTTAATAAAATTACTCTGCTGAAACAAAAGAAAAATAATGTTATGGTATTCTTATGAGCTATATTGTGACTGATTAAAATAATATTTTAATTCAGTTTAAAAAGGAAGGAGTCTTCAATTAATTGAGTTTGCAAAGGCTATTATTGTGCTAAAATGCTTGACATTTTCACTCCACTTTTGTAAAGTCCCTCCTTGGTAAATTCCTAAAATTCCTTACTTTGCTAGTGACGAAAAAGGAGGAGACAGATTTTGTCTCTCAGTTTCCAGAAAATAGAACTAGAGCTAGAAGGGACTTTTGAAGCTCTTCATTTTATCAATGAAGAAAGAAAAGCACAAAGAGGTCAAATCAATTATTCAAAGTTACACAAAGAATGCATATTTGAGCTGATCTTCAAATCTTTCATTACAAATCCAGCATTTTTGATAATGGATGAGACTGCCTTCACTTATGAAAATTTTGTGCTTATGAGACATAACATGCACTTAATAGCCATATGTTTTTCTAAATAGAGTGTCTTCACAGACCAAGGATTCCTTAAGACTTTACTTGCTTAGGCTACTAAGTTATTTATTTGTCTCTAAATCATATTAAAAATATAGGTAATTACAAATCTTTTCCTGTTATAATCAATTCTTGGCCATTGATGCAATAGAATTCCAAAAACCTTTTTTTTAATTCACAGTAGAATATCTCATGTTTAATATACATGTCATTATTTCATAATTTTAAAAGTATTCTTTTTTTGTAATCAGAAGTAAATTTGAATCCTGGATCTAGTGTTTATTGGCTGACTTAATCTAGGCAGATCATTTAGGAGTCATAGAATGAGAAAGCTTAAATATATCTTTGAGGTAGTCATCTGCCTTTACAAGTAGAGAAATAGTACCAGAATGAGGAAATTAATTTTCCAATATTACATGGATAATAATGGTTGAGTTTAGAAGTTGAAAGCAAGATTCCCTGACTTTCAAAATATTATTTTTCTTCATACTGTTCTATCTTTCATATTCTCCATGAAGTCTCATTCATTCATTAATAAACATTTATTATGTGCCTACTACATGAAGAGCACCATGCTCCTCAGTTCCTTCATCTCTAATTTGGGGATACTAATACTTGCATTATATTCTTGGGTGGTTGTAAAGAAAAAGCTCTGTAAATCTTTAAAGGGCACATATATGTGAGCTGCTATGTAAAGCCTTAGATTTCCAAAAGCTTATTTGAAATTCTGGGCTTTGAGATTTCTTTTTCTGTTTTATTTGTAACTCTTTTTGTGTGTGTGTGTGTGAAACTGAATGTAGGATTTACCACAAAATAATATCCTTGGGGAAATATCTCTCTCCACTAACAAAACATAGTGGCTTGAAAGCAGTCAGACCCAAGGTATTTTACTCCTTTCAGTTCAACAAAATTTGATTTCCTTTTTTTAAACAATATGGCACACATGGAGGATGCCAGCTGGAAAAACTTGTTTCCTCTTTATCATCTGTGCCTCAGGGAGGGAAAATGTTGAATCCCAGGGAGAAAATGAAAACACATGTGGTTCAATTTTATTTGAAACCCTGTGAAACAACTATTGTAGAGCAAGCAATACATCATCTTAGTTAATTTTCGATCTATGCTCAAAAAATAAAAGTGAAGTGAAAAGTTCCCTCATAAACTTCTTAAAAAATAAATTCCAATCCAAAGAACATTGAAATTTAAAAGATTATTGTTTGAGCCATGCATCTTATGTTTTCTTAAGAAATGAAATTGATTCCTGACCTCATTCATTTTTCTCATCAACTACAGATGATTTGTTGGTGTTGATTTTTTTAACATTTATTAATATTCATTTTTAACATGGTTACATGATTCATGCTCCACCTTTCCCCTTCAACCCCCCCTCCTTCACCCCCCTCACCCATGGCCGATGCGCATTTCCACTAGTTTTGTCATGTGTTGGTGTTGATTTTTAAACCATGTTTTCTGATATAATACAACTTTATACTGGAGGACAATAAATATGGTATTCATAAAAATAATAATTATATTCTCAGTAATCCTGATTGTGTGTCCCAAAAGGGGAAATGGAGTAAATTTCCTTGTTTTTTTTTTTTAATTTCTGAGATTAACTATAGAAGTTCTTAGTTGCACTGGTAAGATTATTTCATATTAACTGACTCATTTCCCAAAAACATATCATTAGCATATTTCAAACATAACTTGAGTGAATCTAACTCTGAGATCTCTCAGACAAGTAGCTAGCCAGCTACTACCTGGTTAGTCACAAGAAAAAGAATAATGTACCTCAAAAAGTAGCAAATTTCAATTTCAGATAAATCTGTTTTTTATTTTGAACTGTACTTCCTGTAGCTTCTCTCATCTGCCACTAATTCTGTCTCTTAGGATCAAGTAGAAAAGATTAGTTTGTCTCTTATATAATAACCTTTTATATATTAGATGATATTCATCATGTTCTGATGAAGTTTTCCATTGTCTAAGAATAAGCATTCTCAGTTCCTTAAATTTAGCTCTGTATACCATGTTTTAGAGCCTACCTAAATTCTGTAGGTACATATGCATGTGATTTTGATGAGAAAGCAAAGTTGTCTAAAGAAACAGATGAGGATGTTCAGGGAGCTCACTGCTAGATTTTGATCTTTGTATAAAAGATGGACTGAAGGTAGAAACAGAAGAGGAGTTTAGGGGAAACTGGGTTACTATCTGGAGAATAAAGCATGTTATATTAGTAATACGATTGTAACTATTTCGATAGCTCCTTGAGTTTTCAGGCAAAAGTAGACTATCTGAATTAAATTCCTGAATTGCTTTAATGACAGTTTCATTCTTCCAAATGTAGAAAAGATAATGAGATGGATTATTATTATCAACCTGATTCTCATCAACAATTGGCAACTGATTGCTGAAGTAGAAATGATGAGAACCTTGTGCAAAAGTGACCACTCGATATTAAAGTAGGATTCATAATTGTGAGGGAAAAATGCTATAAATACTTTATTGAGAAAGAAAATTTCAAAGACTATCAGCTAAAACCTTTATGTGCCTTAAAACTTAAAAGGAGTTAGGATTTTGATAAATGTAAGTGATGATACCCCTTTTAAAGAGAACATTGGGGAAAAGAGGTTCTTCAATCAACAGATATTTATCAAGCATTTTCTGTGTTCCAACTTAGGACTGATGATATAATGACAAAAAATTTAAGGATTTTGCACTCAAGGAGCTTACATTCTATAAGACAAAACAACACACTTTTATAAGCAAATGCTAGATGTATACAAAAATTGCAGTTTAATTTTGAGGAGGGACCATTAGCATCTGAGAAGCATCAGGAAATGTCTCACTTAGGAGGTAGAACTTGATCTGAGTTTTGAAAGGATCAGACATTCTACAAGGTTACAACCAAGAAGCAAAGTGTTTGCAGGCATAGAGGAAGAAGCTGCTGAGGCATGGATGAGGAAAAAAACTGAGTATAACAAATAGTTAATAGACTATCTTGGTCAGAACATAGAGTGAATATACGTGAACAATGTGTAATAAGCTTGGAAATCCTATGATCTTGATTAGGAAGAGCTTTAAATGGCCAGCATATAATTTTTTTTTGTCCAAGAGACACTAAAGCAATGGTAGCTTCTTGAGCAGGAAGATGAAATAATCCTAGTTGTGCTTCAGGAATATCAGTGGTAGCTAATGGAGGATGAATAGGAGAGGGAAGAGTCTTAAGATGGGCGGTCCAATTAGGAGGCTTTTGTAAGTTCTCTCAAAGACATTACAGGATCATTGATCATAAGAAGGGAAATAATGGAATTTGAACTGAAGTAAAGAACTACCACACAGTTTCCATCTTTCTTTTGTTTACTATGCAAAAGAAAATTATTTCTGGACTCAAAAGAATAGAAATAAAAAGTAGTTATCAAGGAGCTAGGACTAAAGATAACTAAGAGAATTGTAAGAACATATAGGTAGCTGTCTTAAGGAACTTTTAAGTAACTAGGCCCAGAAGAACACAACTCAAGAAACTAAAAGACTTCTCAGATGCAATTCTTGAACTCCTGACAGTGATTATTGAAAATCTGTGAGAAATTTTGTAGTGTTAGTTAAAGGAAAATTTACTCATGTTTAGAAAAAGAGAGTGGGACTCGATCTTTCAACTGTAGCCTAGTTTGATTCCTGATGAAATTCTAGAACATAATTTTAAGATATAAAGTTTGGAACTTTGTTCCAGGGCAACACAGTTTTTTTCCTTCTCGGATAGAAAGGAAAGATTTTTGCTATTTTGCTTAATAGTAACTATAATTAGCATTGTGATAGTATTCATACTATTCTGGCCTCTGCTTCACAATATAATGCTTCATTTACCAGGTTCCATCCCAGTGTATTGTAATGAATGGTATACCCCAACAAGAACAACCCTGTCCTTTTACCTAGATGCAACCCCAAAGTTTTGTGACTATGATTCCCTTCTCCCTCAATTTTTTTTATTATTATTACCCTTAACCTCCATAAAAGCATAGCCATAGGTTGTTTATTATCTGGGGATGTAGGAAGGGATTATCTCTGGAAGCAGACTGCCCCCTCACTTCTATTCTCCTCTTCAACTTATTTTGTCTTCCACACAAGTACAACCTCTTACTATATTACTTTATTTGGTAAATAGTGCCTGTGCCTGAAAGAAAAAAAAACCTAATTATGATTATTCAAAGAAGAACCACAAAAATAGAAAAGTTAGCCATCTAAGAAGAAAAGTGGATGTCTAGACAAAGAATTTTGGTGGTAATGCATAGTGATTTTAAATTTTTAGCATTTTGATTTGAAGTTCCTCTGTGTTACATAGTTTTAAAAACGAATTCAATTGATTTTATTGATATTGAAAACTTTAAGAATTTAAAAAAGTTAAATATTGAGTCATAAGCTTGTATGAAAAGATAAAATGAAAGTAATAACTAACATTTGTATGAAACTTTGAAATTTGCAATTTATCTCATAAGATCTCATCTTATCCTCACTATCTGCAAGGTAGATGATCTTTTTACTACCATTATATGTATAAGGGAACTTAAACTCAAAAGGATAGATGACTTGCCCAAGGTAACATTTATTCATATATGAGTCAGAATTTGAAATCAGGTCTTCCTGATTTCCAAGCCTAACGGTTTATCTAGTATGTCAACTTTGCTTTAAGAGTTATAAAGCAATTCATGTGCCTCATCACAATAGCAGTAAGGTAGTAAAATGGATAGAGTACAAGACTTAGAGTCAAGGAGACTCATAATCCTAAATTCAAATCAAGCCTCAGACACTTACTCGCTGCATAAACTTGGGCAAGTCACTTGAGCCTGTTTGCCTCAGTTTCCTAATCTGTAAAATGAACTTGAGAAGGAAATGGGAAATCACTCCAGCATCTTTGCCAAGACTTCCTTAATTCTTGAGGAACAAATAATTATCATTATCTTACAGAAATATATTAAATGATGTATCTGTATGATTCTATAAAGATAATAATTGAAATAGCAAAGGGATCTCAGAAGGCAGGAATGTCTTTGGTATACTTGTATGACATAAATGAACGATCAGATTAGTAGAAGAGTTGTGTATTGTTGTTACCATAGCTGTTTGTGTTCTTAAGAGGTCACTGAATTATCTAACAGAAATGCAAAAAATGACTTTAAATTTAGCAAGTGAAAAAATAAACCTTCCTTCCTTTTATGCAGAAGTAGAAAAATATGAATTTGAAACTGTGATAGTAGAAGACTGAATTGATTGTGTAGGTTACTTTCTTGGACAGTTTTCCCTCCTCATTCTTTGAAATTCTCCCTTAAAAGAGGAGACTTTCTGGGTAAGCAAGGGTGGAGTGATGTATTTGGAAAGGAAAGAGATGTAAAAAGAAAGAAATAAAATTCTTCCAAGTGCATAGTTATATGATTTTAGGATTTAAAAACAATTGACTATAGAATATCTTGACAGATTACACCCACGGAATTATAATGCATTGCCTTCTGGAAAACAGTACAATGTATTTATTGAACTCATAGGATGAATATATCCATTCATAGCTTTGGGGTAATTTTCACTCAAAGTAAATGTATCAAGTGCTAGAATGACTTCTATACATGATGATTTTTAGGTGTAGTTATTGCCCCAATAATATTCTACCTCAGAAAATTAACTCCCTTTAAAATAATTCTAAACACGAGTGAGCTCATATAAAAGATAATGGAAATATATTCTACTTTCGTAGACTTGCTAGTGGACCTTTAAGTTATCATTCCCAGGGAAAACTTCTGTTAGCCATGAGATTGCAGTGGTGAAATGGTTTTAAGAAATGAGGTAAAATCATGCTGACATATCATCTCCAAGACTAATGTCTCTAGGAAAAAGAAAAGTGAAGAACACTCTCAAAATCTTATAGCTTTGCAATCCCAAATTTGTAACCAAGCACTCAACTTCATTGAAAGCTCAAGCCAGGTTAAGAAATCCCATTCTGTGACCATTCCATGCTCCCTGCCAGTTGCCAGCCCAGTATTTATTTACAGAAGTTAAAACTGTTTTTAAAATTACCACTTTTTATATCTTCTTCTGAAATTGTAGGTTAAAAAGAAAAACAATAGGAAATGAATATATAGCAGACTTGCTACTCTTTCTCATCAAGTTTTTCATCATTACCTCTTTCCTAGATGCCACGTTAGTTCTTCTTTCTTTCATTCCATTCATGTTTGGAAAATCCTCCCCACTGAGATTCAAAAAGGCTCCTCCCCTAACTCATAGTTTTTGGAGGGTTTTTTTGAGTATACACATTGCTGTCCTGAAACTTTTTACTAAATCATTCTGATCATGTATTAACCTATTAGACTATTAGTATGCTATGTGGTATTCATATGACCTCATTAATTATATGTTAGGGCAGACAATCACTATTACACAATTTGCTTCTGAAATAACATGATCACAAATAATAGCAGATATATCAGGAAACTAATAGATGATAATGTTGCACAATTTCAGTTTAGAGAGATGATACCCAAAATGTTCAGCATAAAGTTCTGATACATATTAAACAACTTCAAGTATTAGAATAAATATATTCTAGATGATACCAGATATTCTTGAATTAAATAATATTTCTGTCTTAAATTAATTAAAACATGTAATTGATGGATCAACATTAAGCTTTGTGGGGATGCAACTTGGTTAATTAAGGAATAAGCCAGATAACCTTGTGAATAATGAATAAGATTTAGAGTATGCCAAAAAGAGACTAAGATGGTTATTAACCAAACTGTGAATGCTAAAATATAATTTTATGAAAAAAAAAACAAATCTGAGGATCACTCAGGAAAGGGACCTGGGAAATTAATTATGATTCCCATAACAATTTTTGCAATCATATGGTAATTAAGATGGTGAGAATGAAGATGTGGTGTGTTAAAAGAAAGACTAGAAAGACTTTTTGCCTCCCTCTCACAAATAAATGATCTTGGAGGAAACTAGCCATTCTAGAGTGGTTGCTTTGATGAAAGTGATGTCAGTCACACAGCATGGTACAATGAGTCATTATTTCCACAAGGAAAACTTATGGTTATTAACATGGGTAGAAGAAATAATTCTCACAATTTCACCAACGTGTGCTAAGGGCAAATGGAAAGCATGAGTTTTCTGGTTAAGTGGTTACATTACATTTCTAGGGAATGAGATAAAAAGAAGGCTTGTGTATGGAATCAGCAAGTTGAAAAATTCATATAAAAGTTTTCTTTTTCTTGTTTGACATTTTCCCTTGCAATTATTCCAAATAAGAAATGGAAGCCTGCAACTCTTCCTTTTTAAAAAGTTTCAGAATATACTTTCTTTTTTATTATTCAACATTATAAAGTGATTTTCCTATCTAACCTAAGAATTCATTCGAAAGTGATGCTGACATGTTGCATATTAGCTCTTCAGCCTTCATTCCTCTTGCTGGTTTCAAATGATAATGCAATACTGAGAAAAAAGCATTCATGAATTGAATTCTTTTCCCCCTGACAGCTAATCTTACATCCTCATTAGACAAAATGAATTTAAAATTAATAACAAAAGAAAACAAAAAGAAAAAAATCAAGTGATACACTTCCTACGTCATAAAATGCAGAGCTTATAGATTATGTTGGATCCTTGGTGAAGTTCTCTTAAATCACATAAATCACTCAGTCATAAACAATAAATATTTTTTAGTGCTTTCTATGTGTCAGGCACTATGCTTCATGCTGAGAATCCCCCCTCCTCCCCCAAAAAAGCAGAAAAGACAGTCCCTGCTCTCAAGGAGCTCACAGTCTAATGGGAACATTCAAAGGAATATATACAAAGGAAGCTATATACTGTATAAGTAGGAACGAATTAAGAAAGGAAAGGCAATTGAATTAAGAGGGTTTGGAAAAAAATTCCTGTAAAAAATGGAATTTTAGTTGGATCTTGAAGCTACGAAGTCAGTAGGTAAAGGGAGGGAGACAATTTCAGGCATGAGGGCAGCCAAAGACAGTGCTTGTAGCCAAGAAATGAAGTGTCTTGTTCATAAGATAGCCAGGAGGCTAAAGTCACTGGATGAGAAAGTATGTGTTGAGGCAAAAGGTGTAAGAAGCCTGGAAATGTAGAGGGGGGTTAAATTATAAAGGGCTTTTAATACCAAACAGATTATTTTATATTTGATATTAGAGGTAATAGAGACCTACTGGAATTTAAATACAGACCTGTGTTTAGGTACACTTTTCTAGTATTATGTTTTATTCCTTTCTATGTATTCCACACTCCTCTGACCCTGGTTTTCTTTCTGTTCCTAGCACATCAGTGAGTCTGTTTATGTTCTTTCACTCTATTTTCTCTGTGCCTGAAAATTCCCCCTCCTCATCTCTACACGCTCTTTACAAGCTCCATTTAACTTTTAGGTATAGGATATTCATTTTACCCTTCCAGAAAATATATGACAGGACATGCAGAAAAACCCAGGCACATGTATAGAAAACCAGACAGTATTGAAAGAACCAATGAGACTGGCTGGCCTATGAGGTAAACCCATTTAAATTGACTGCTAAAAAAGTCACATCTCCACTTCAGATATGCACTGTTTGAACAAAATATGAATATAATGGGGAGTGTTGGTAATTTGTTTCTTATCTCCCACTCTCATTACCATCCTTAGGACCTTCCACTTTTTTAGTTTCAGAGGCCACTTGGTGATGTGTTTCCTTTTCTAAGAAGAATGTTACTGAAGAAAACTTCCTCTAGGAAATCTATGAGGATTTTATTACTCTTGAAATCTGGACTACCCATTAGGCAACCACAAAGTACACAAATATTCCTGAGTCAGAAGACAGTACATATCTACCCGAATCATATACTTCTATAGAAACCCTCCCATTGACCTATGGGATCTTTTGTGTCTAGTCAATTTTTTTATAATTTTTTTTTATTTTAAACCCTTAACTTCTGTGTATTGACTTATAGGTGGAAGAGTGGTAAGGGTAGGCAATGGGGGTCAAGTGACTTGCCCAGGGTCACACAGCTAGGAAGTGTCTGAGGCCAGATTTGAACCTAGGACCTCCTGTCTCTAGGCCTGGCTCTCAATCCACTGAGCTACCCAGCTGCCCCCTCTAGTCAATTTTTTAAAAATATGAGTACTAGGGAAAGATTTTTGATGTTACAGGTTTTAAACTTTGTTTTTAACAGAGACGAAAACTGCTAGATATATTTAATTTGACCATTGTCTTAATTCTGGAAAATATTACTCCTCTTAATATTTATGAAGTAATCACTACTTAATTAATGACTTTTAAAAGGAGTAGGAATTTTATGATTTGTAATACATAAATCATTTTGGAGGCACTATATACCTCTACCTTTTGTCCTGAGACCATGCTTCTTCATCCTGGCTATTTTTTAAATCCTTTTATTCTTTTGAACAGCCTTGTTTTCACTTCTTCCTCCAATACAGACATACAGAAACACATATATACATATCATTTCGACTTTTGACTCTCAGACCCAGCAAAGTCAACACTATTCTACTATTACTGTGACTTCCTAAAAAAAAAAAAAACACTCTTTCTTGGCCTACTACTCTCCTTTTCATAATTTCCTGTTTTAGAATATAATAGTACCTTGTACTATCTCATTCTTGCATGTATAGCCCCAATTCATGGTAGAATGGAATACTATAAGCTTTTAATAAATGCCTTTGAATTTGTTCATTCCTTTATTTATTGATCTGAAAATTATTTCTGCAGTTCATGAAAAGTACCTCTACCTACATATTTTTCTACTTTCATTCCTTTTAAAGTTGGGGTCTTTTCATTAAAAGGTAGGAAGAGCAAGGCTTTTGAGCTGTATTTGACAGATTTTAAAATGATACAATCTTTATTTAGATGTAGAAAATAAAAACAAGACTGTAGAAAATAGAGTCTGAGCAGTTATGTAGAATTCTGGGTACTATTTACCTAACATTCCATTGGTCTTGAGAGCATATGTTAACTAACAGAAAGTAGTTATTAAAATATCAACCATTTTATTGATCTGTAAAGCAGAAATATTTACCAAAGGGGAGATCCACTTCCATAAACTCAAGTATCATTTGCCTAATTTTCAACCTCCTCAAAATTTTGACAGTTTAGTTGATCCCAATTTATCACTTCTTTACAATCATAAACCAATTTTTGATAGTAAGGACATTATTTTCTTTCTTGTTGCAGACTTACTATTATAACAGACATATTTCCTTTGGAATTAAATTGTTAAGTTCACTTGCAGTAAGAAATTGCTCTTTTTTTTTTTTAATTAAAACTTTTACTCTCTGTCTTGGAGTCAATACTGTGTATTGGCTCCAAGGCATAAGAGTGGTAAGGGCTAGGCAATGGGGGTCAAGTGACTTGCCCAAGGTCACACAGCTAGGAAGTGTCTGAGGTCAGATTTGAACCTAGGACCTCCCGTCTCTAGGTCTGGCTCTCAATCCACTGAGCCACCCAGCTGCCCCCAGAAATTGCTCTTTTGTTCTAAAAATTCAAAGCTTTTAAAGCCCAAGTTACAAGGATATCCTTCATTGCATCAAAAATTAGTTTATACTTTAGTACAATTTGCTTTTTTGAGCATGTCTAATATTTTTGGCAGTAAGGAATCACCTTTATTTACTTCTTATTTGTATAAAAATATGTTAACTGAATCATAGAACTTTGTACCTATCTATTAGAGGTGTTTCTAGAGGATTAATTTCTTTCAGAGGCAGTAAAAGTAATGAATGTATTTTGTTTTTATTGTGTTCATTTGTGTGTGTGTAAGTATGTGTAACTTATAGTTAAGATGGAGTCGTTTAAGATTTTTTTAAGTTGTCAAGGATCTAGTGGTGTCTAAATTCAAGCTTATATTTGAATCACTAATTATGCCATAGGGGCCAGATTAGAAAGAGAGTTGGCCTCAGCCAACTTGGATTCAAGCCCTGACACTGACACAGACTGGCTATGTCACTCTTAGTAAGTCCCTTAACTGCTCTGCACTCTCTTCAACTATATAAGACTATGAATTGCAAAGAGTCAGTCACTCTATATTGGTAGAATATAGAGCAATTTATTTGCTGAGTTAGCTTCCTACACCAATGAATTATATGTCCAGTCTATACCACAGTTCCTAAGTATACATGTAGAGGGAATCTACCAAACTTGCATTTCAGTCAAATTATCTTCCATGTGATGGAACTGCTTTCCCTCAAGAAATTTTTGACTCTAATGACATATTTCCTTACTAAAAATAACGGTATATGTCAAAATAACTAGTGCTATAGCAATTTTTAATATGAGTAGAACTTACAATCCTCTGGCAGTCCAATATTTCCCCAATCCCATTTTAAACTTTGGTATAGACCCATGTTGGTGAACCTATGGCATGCCAGAAGGGGCTGCTCCCTTTCCCCTATCCATGCACACAGGAGCAGCCCAATGGGAGTGGCTGCAGATAAGGTCAGGGGCTCACATGCAGTGTGAGGGTTGCAGTTTGGGCACTCAGTCTCTTAAAGGTTCATCATCACTGGCATAGACCATGCACTCAGATCTCATACCCCTAACCAGGTAGGCATTTATGGATTCCATTGAACTATTTCAGAACCAAAAGTACTCCATGTCTAAATTATTCTGGGCAAATGTTATTCTACAGGAATGGTACTAGTCTATTTCATGGAAGATATTGCCAGCCTTTCCTCATACATCTTTTCTCTCTATTTCCAAATATAATTTCATGCATCCAGAGGGTATGTTTGTGTATATATAAACATGTTTTATGCATATATATATATATAAATGTGTGCATACATAGACACATATATATGAATTTGTGAACCCTGGAGAGTGACTTTAAGAAATAACTTATCATAATTCATGATGAGATATAAATGTTATTTTAGAAATTCACAAGGTAAATGTTAGCCTATATGGATGAAGTTAAATACATTTAGGTTTAAAAGTATTATAAACATATACCTTCCTTATTTTTATTGTTTATTCTTTCAACAACTCTGTTAGCAGCTTTCTTTATTGCAAAGCTGAAACTCCCTCTGCTGTTGTAGATTGGGCACCCATCTATGAATTATGGTCTTAATAGTTGTTTTAGACACTAAAAAGTTAATTAACTTATCCATGGTCACATTTTATTCCCAGAGATAGGACTTGTATTCAGTTCTTCCTGACTCCAAATCTTCCCTCTTATACACTATGCAGTGCTGTCACTCACATTTTTTCATTGAAAGGGAAAAATGCATATGTACAAAGTTATTCAGTTATTAACATCTATTACAAGGTATATTGCAAGGAGAAACAAGGTTGTAGGAATAAAATAAGTATTTTTCAGTGAAATTTCTTTTTGTATGAAAGTAACTACCTGAACAACCTCATAAAAGATAGAGAGAGGGAAAATAAATCCAAGCTGTTCAAAAGTAGAACTGATTAACTCTGGAAGTGGTAAATTAACCATCCTCCTACTTTAAAATTTCTAGAAAATAATTTATGATCACTTTATTAGCAATATAGAAGGGCCTTGTAGACAGGTAGAAAAATAGAATTTGATTGCCTCAGGTCCCTTCCAGTTCTGAGATTTTCATTTTTCTGTTAGAAATCTCACAATGTGAAGGACCCACTTAAAATGAGCACACTGAAGGGAATGATCTTATTTTCCTGTTCAGGAAACTTCTTGTCACTGAAAATCATTACAGTCATCATTTTTATGACAGCAATTATTACAAAAAGGTAAGGGAATTTTAAAGAATTTCTTATATCTTACTATTTCTTAAATTCTTTACAAAAAGCTGAGGGAAATTATATTCTTATTTCAGTTCTTCCACCAGAACCACCTTTGTATGTAGATACTGTTGATTAAGTGGCTCCCTTATAGACTAACCATAACACTATTATTAAACCAGTAAAGTACTAATTCAGCTTAATACTGTACTTATTTACTAATATTCCTATAATATAAATGAAAGAATTTGTTTTATAATACAGAATTATTCTGTTAAATTATTCTTTTACTTTTTAAAAATAATTTCTTTAAAGCCTGTTTGCAAAATATTCCTCAAGCCTGATTATGTGTCACAGTTTGCATTGTTTATATGTGGCAAATCTAATTTTCAACTTTTATTTACAAATTATGATCTGTTTAATTACTTTTTTTAACATTCTCTCATCATATTAATGTCTTGTTTTTGGCAATCTTATCCTTTGGAACCAAATATTTAAACATTTGTCTGCTCAAGGAAACATTTCAGAGAAGACAGTTTAGTTATTCTGATGGTGAGAAGATTGCACATGAAAGAGAATTTTTTTAACATGTGGTATATTGCAAGGAGAAACAAGAATCAGAATTGAGAAAACAGCTTTTTATAGGTATCTCAAAGTGATTTCCTTGTATAAAACAAATAAATTGAACTGAATTGCTAGAACATCAGATATGCTCATATTTGACTCCCAATTATCAAAACACATTTTAAAATTGATAAGCTTTTGGGGACAGCTGGGTAGCTCAGTGGATTGAGAGTCAGACCCAGAGATGGGAGGTCCTGGGTTCAAATCTGGCCTCCAACACTTCCTAGCTGTGTGACCCTGGGCAAATCACTTAACCTCCATTGCCCACCCTTACCACTCTTCTGCCTTAGAACCAATACCCGGTATTGATTCTAAGACAGAAGGTAATTGTTTTAAAATTTTTTTAAATAAAATTGATAAGCATTAGTTTGATTCATAATTATTTATTCTTACATTTCCTTCAAGCATAGAAAATTGAGTTTATTTTAAGAAAAGCAAATATATGAAAATCTAGATTTATAAAAGATAATTGGGAAGGAGCAGATAATATTTTGCTTTTAAAAGTATTCTTCACCTTATGGAGGACTCATTGTTGAATTACATTAATTATTAATTTCCTGAACTTAAAATATAATCCAATTTAAAATAATTTAAATTTGATTTTGCAAATTTTTGTCTGCTAGACAAAATATTGAATACCTAAGTCATATATATATATATATATAGTTTCACATATGTATCTATAATTGTATAAAGAAAATTGGAGGCTAAGGAGTTGTAAGTGCAATTTCAGTTTTTCCTGAGCACCAGACTTAAAAAAAAATACCTTAATTTCTGTCTTAAATTCAATACTATTTATTTGTTCTAAGAGAAAATTAGTAAGGGCTAGTCAATTGAGGTCAAATAACTTGCCCAGTGTTTCACAGACAGGAAATGTCTGAGGCTAGATCTGAAACCAGGACCTCCCATCTCTAGGACACCCCTCAACCTATTGAGCCACCTAGCTCCCCCTGATACCAGACTTTTAATAGTATGTTTTTGTATTAACAGTAATATCATGAATATTTCTGAAGCAAACACATTTCTACTTCAAAAAATTATTTTATAGTTATTAATTTTTGGTATCTATATAGATATAAGGTTCAGGTAAGTGTTATAGTGGATAGGGCAACCTGACTTGATGTCAGGATAATCTGTATTCAAATGTAGCCTCAAACTCTTACTAGCTATGTAACTCTAGGCAAGTAACTTTAATCCCTATTTGCCTCCATGACTTATCTGTAAAATGAGGACAAACCAGAGAAGGGAATAGCAAACCACTAGTTTCTGGCCAAGAAAACCCCATAGATAATGGCCATGGGATCTTGTAGAGTTGTACAAGACTGAATGATAGAACAACAACAAATGCAGACATAAGACATTTCTGGAAATTTCAGTCATATGAAACACAGGAAAGCATATTTTCTTCTTTTCCCTCCAACAAGCCAAAAAAATTTATAATCGGAGAATTTTAAGGAAGTGGGAGTAAAATAATTGAAAGAGTTAGCTAAACTTTCTGGGCCCTATTTAAAGACAGGTTTTGGGAAGAATTTTTGCCTCAGCTCCTACTCCTAAAGTAGAGAACCAGAAGCAAGTGAGGGTAGTGATAAGGTGTATAACTTGGCTTATTCATAAAATTAGGTTTATTGAGTGAGAAAGTGTTGCTTATTTGGAAATAATTTAAAATTTAATTGTTTTTTAAGTTTCAATTTGAAATTATACAATGTACTTTTAAGGAATCACATTTTTAAAAAAATTACTGTTTAGGAAGAAATCAAAAGTGAAATTAGAAGACACCATTAATATTAGAGTAAAACAAAGTTACGTTACTCATTTCTGAGTTCAGTTTTCTTTAGGATTGTGAGAAGAAAACGTTCACCTTTATTTAAATGTTTTATTGATTCAATTTATCTTTAAGCTTATTGTAGAAATTTCTAGAAACTCCCTCCCTTCTATTTTGAATCCTAACTTGTAAAAAAGATAAAAGCAGGTAAAAACATTCCGTTCTAAGATGAAAATATAAACAATATTTTGCCTTGGTAGTCCCCCAATTCTCTGCCACAATGAGGAAAGTAAATTTCATTATATATTCCCTGGAATAATTATTGGTTTTTCAGATATTCAGAATGCAATTTATTTTTTAAGTAATCATTTCATTTATACACTAGATATTATTTTACATTGTTTTATTTTGTTCTTCATATGACATTCTCTATCCATTCCTACAACTCTTTGCATGTAAGAAAGTTTTCAAAAGGAACAGAGAAATAAAGAGAAGCGGTTCGCTTTGCATTTTGGCTGAGACTTAGGATACCTGCATAAATTTGATCAAACCACTTTACCACCCCCTTTGTGCCATTTGTAAGATTAGCGAGTTGGAAAAAAAGATCCTTTCCATATTTTCTTAAACTTTAACATTCAATCATTCTGTGAAGAAAAAAAGAATGCAGTCATTTAAATGTCAAATGTTAAAACAACACTGTAACTTCTCTTCTGACCCCAGTGGAAATTGTCTAGGACCTTGAGTCCAAGAGCCTTGAGAGTAGTTTCTCCCATATAACTAAATCTCCTTCTAGCCCTGTCCCCACAGCCATTATCCTGGAAAGCAGCTACTCTGGAGAAGGGGTTCATCATCCTGGCCACCAACAATACCAACTTATAAATGACCATCATTTGTCTGGTAAACCCAAGGACACTAGCCTAATGACCATTTTTATCTACTGGGCAGGCAAATATTCTATTTTTAAAAAAATGTATTTATTTTTAAGTATATTTTCAAGATTATGTGATTTGTGTTCTCTCCCTCCTCTCTTCCCTTCCCCCTGCCAGAACTGACAAATAATTTCACTGTGTTAAACATGTATTATCACTCAATACATATTTCCATATTATTCATTTTTGTATTAGAATAATCTTTTAAAACCAAAATCCCAAGTCCTATCCCATATAAACAGGTGATAAATCATGTTTTTCTTCTACATTTCTACTCCCATAGTTCTTTCTCTCAATGTGAATAGCATTCTTTCTCATAAGTCCCTTGGGATTCTCCTGGATCATTGCATTGCTATTAGTAGCAAAGTATTACATTTGAACATTCTATAATGTTTCAGTAATGTTCTGGTCCTGCTCATTTCACTCCGCAGTAGTTCATGGAGGTCTTCCCAGTTTTTTATAGAAATCAAGCACTTCATCATTCTTTATAGCTCAACAGTATTCCATTACCATCATATATCATAATTTGTTCAGCCCTTCAACAATCAAGGTACACCCCATCATTTTCCAATTCTTCCCACCACAGAGTGCAGCTATAAATATTTTTGTACATTTTTATCTCTTTGGGGTACAAACCTTGTAGTAGTATTGTTGGATCAAAGGACATTCATTCTTTTAAAGCCCTTTGGACATAATTCCAAATTGTTAGGAAAGAATAATAGATGAAGTTAGGCTCCTTGATGTAGAACTGAGATTACCTAAATAGTCAAATCATTGCTACTTCCTTGACTACCACCTCCACCAACTTACTGTGTTACCACCAACTAGCAGTGAATCACCCCCCAGATTTCTAATTAGTCTTAATCAGAAAAGAAGGAATCCCCAAAGTTCTTGGCTCTGTCTAATGGTTCGGGAATGGATTTTATTTTGTTGCTTGAAAATAAAATTTAAAAAATGATACTGGATGCTTTTCTATTGCACACCATCATGATAACTTTCTATCTTTCTATCTGATAGGGATAGGAATAATTTTATTAGAACATGAGTTCCTGTACAACAGAAACTATATTACTTTTTCTATTTGTATTCCCAGTGCTTAGCATGGTACTTTGCATCTAGGAAATGCTCAGAAAATATTTTTCATTCATGCATTAAAATACAATTTTTACAACATCTCAGGTTTGACTTAAGCCTCACTCAAAGTGAGGTAAGTGTTTTATTCAAATTTAGGAAATACTACAGTTGTTAATTTATGTCTTAATAATAGTTCAAATATAGAACACAGTCTTACTTTTATAGAAGGTAGAGTATTTTGAAACAGGTGTTAATGAAAATATATTCAAATACTCATATTTAGACATTACTTTATTTGCATATTATATTTTCAATACAATGCATTAAATCATATCAACTACGTTATACAAATAACATCATCTTATTCTTATAACCCTGGTCAATAACAAAACAATGAAGTTCATTATTATTTCTATTTTATAACCAAATCCATAGGGAACTTGGAGTTTCCTTCTCTCCACACAAAATTTTGGTATGAGGGAAGAGAGGAGAGCTGGTAATAAAATATGTCAGTGACCTGAAGGGTTAATTAGTCAATCAGTTCATCAGGCAACAAACAGTTCTGAAATACTTTCTAAAAGCTAAGTGCTGTGTTAAGTTATGATGGAACAATACAAATACAGGTATTTAGAGAATAGGTTGTTGTTCAGTAATTTCAGTTGTGTCTGACTTTGTGGTCCCATTTGTGGTTTTCTTGGCAAAAATACTAGAGTGGTTTATTATTTTCTTCTCCAAAATATATAGAGTATATTACATGCTAATTTTAAAAGGAAAAGCTTCAGAATGGGTAATAATTTGGAACAGTTTCCATGTCCTAGATGGTAGTATTTGAGCTGAATCTTGAAGGAAATTAGGAATTTTCAAAGGTGTAAGTGGGGAAGGACTATATTCCAGACATAGGAAAAGGGTAATGTTAAGGTCCCAAAAGAGTTATTATAGTACATAAAAGATAAGAATACTTGTAAAGTACTTTGCCAATCTAAAAGTACTACTCAAATGCTTATTGGTAGTAGTAGTAACAGTAGTAATAGTAGTTGTAGTAATAAGAGTAGGAATAGAAGTGGTATGACTAGAAGTGTAGTAGTTGACAGAAGAGATTAAAAGTGACCATAAAAAAAGGAATTTGGCATTTTAAGACAAAACAGGTTTCTACCTTCATTGAATTTAAAATTAAGGGAAGAAGGTATCTGATGATGTCGTCAGGTTCTATCTGGGTTTCTGCAATGGAATGGTATATACCCCAAGAGTTCATTCTTTTAAGGGAGATAATGAAAAAATCACTAAATAATCAAAGTCCTCTAGCTTCATAGCAAACCCTGAACCACCAGAATTGCAGCCTTGGGGGAACTGCAGGCTTTTTACACTGAAGACATTCCTTATGCTTTAGGATAAAGGTTTGTGATAAAAGGCCTAATTCTCCTTTATTGTCTGTCCTCATGGTCACATTAAAAGAAGTTTTCAATATATCAGTCTTCCCCTATCCTATCTCAAAATTTAGGCTTCTCATATTCACTCCACTCTAGAATTGTATTCTGGTTTTTGTAGTAATCTTTAGATCAATAAATAGATGAAGATACATGTAAAAATCAGTAGTGCTAAATAATAGGAGATGTGCATCTGCTACATAATTGGACATATATATTATATAAATTATATATAGTGATTTTCAGGATATATATATATATTAGAGAGAGATGCATCTGTTACATAATAGGATATATTATATATATATGTATATATATATATATATAGTAATTTTTTCTAGATAGATATACATCTCCTACATAATGGGATATATATGTATACACACACACACACACACACACACATATATCCTGAAAAAAATCACTTAACAAGTAATAAAGGGTAGTGGTGATAGAGGAGAAGAGGAGGAGGAGGAGGAGGAGACTGGGAGAGAAACAAATGTACCATCAATCATTATAAATACAAACTTGCTGAGCAATTTATGACATGGCATGTGTATCTAGAATTCTATACATTGTCTAATTATGTGACTTAGCTATGTTTAGGTTATAACTAAAGTTTTTCATTATATATATATATATATATTGCCAGATGAGATAAGAATAAAATGGATGCTTGAATAACTGTAACACAAAAGTGAACATAAGAAATGAGAGGTGCCAAGTATGACTTCTATTTAACACCTAAGGAATGAAAGATCATTTATAACTCATGTAAAAGAACAGTTCATGCCCTTAAGGTAATAAAGGTCTTACTCTTCTACTTACCTTGGTACCAAGATAAATATACTAAGGAAGAAAAATTTCAGTTATATTTTCAAAAGATAGCTTGAATTTTAAAGTCAAACTTTGAGTGTTTTACATGTCAAAAATTATATTTTGAAATAAGTACTTACTTTAGTTATAATATATGATTTTTGAGACCTGTGACCTCATTTCAACTTAGCTTAAGACTTGAAAGCAGAAGTACAGGAAGAAAAAAGATTATTTATGCAATTTCCCATTGAAGAGCTTGACTTTCATTTACTTCAGATAATTTCTTTTTTTATGTCATTTAATATAAAACTAATTCATCTTCTATGTAACTAAGCATTAGAAAGAATAGTCTCAATTCTGGGGATTGAGCCAAGATGGCAGAGTAATCTTCAGCAGATCTGTGCAACCATGAGAATATTCTCTGACCAAAATTAAAATATTGCCACAAAACAAATACAGGATTGAAAGAACCAACAAGGAGATAGAGTGAAGCAACTTTCAAGTAAATAAAAACTCAAAACATACCAACAAACATGTGGGGCTCTTGGGTGAAAGGAGAACAAATCCAGCAAGAAACTGTAGCAAGGAGGGAAGAGCAAGCCAAGAAGGAGACACCTATCACCCCTCACCCTTCATCTGCCATCCAAGGTTTGGGAACCTTATGCCCAAGACAACATGCACATACTGCTAGAGTATTGCAAGAGTAAACAGAGGTATATGCCAATCCATAACACTTAAAATTTAAAACCTGTGGAGAAGTCCAGATCCCAAGCCCAGGAAATTCTAGTCTGGGACTGATACAAGGACTTAATTCACACTTTGGGGTGGATGATAGAACTAAGTACTGATCTTTTTGCCTAAAGCTCAGGGCAGAGCTCCAAGACAGGACAATCAAGGGTGTACCTGATTGGATCAAGTATATAATGAAACCCAAAACTTGAGACTAAGCCTGAGGCTATATTTGACCAGCCCCTGACCTGATCAAGATCATAGTGAGATCAAAGCACCTAAGCCTGAGGCAAGTCTTTAAGCTATCAGTATCTCAAAGGTCAATAGAATCAGAAGGGGGATGTTACTCTCAAAACTCTCAACCTTCATATCACATCATCCCCCCAAGACTACCTATAAATAGATAGGAAAAATGAGTAAATAACAAAAAATGCACCTAACTCTAAAGAATTTTTATGGAGACAAAGATCAAGGTACAGACACAGAAGGGGATAGAGAAAGCAAAGGAAACACACCCAAAGTCCAAAAGAAAAATATAGATTGAACACAGATGGAAGAACTCAAAAAGGACTTCAAAAACCAGAGGAAAAGTGGGAAAGAGAAATGAAAGTGATGCAAGGAGGAAGGAAAGTGATACAAGAAAAAATGGGCCAATTGAAAAAGGAGAACCAAAAACTGACAAAGGAAAGTCAGGCCTGAAAAATCAGAAGTGACCACCTAGAAAGTAATGATTTTATTAGAAATCAAGAAACAACAAAGCAGAATCTAAGGAATTAAAAAATAGAAGAAAATATGAAATATCTTAGTGAAAAAGTAACAGACCTGGAAAACAGATCTAGGAGAGACATTTTGAGAATTATCAAGCCATGATCAAGAAAAAACCTTGGACATCAAATTGCAAGAAATTATCAAAGATGATTACCCAGTGATCCTTGAAATAAAATAAAATAAAATTGAAATTGAAAAAATTTAAAGATCACCTCCAAAAAGAAATCCTCAAATGATATCTTCTAAGTATATAATAGCTAAATTCAAGAGCCAACAAGCCAAGGAAAAAATACTTTAAGCAACCAGAAAGAAACCATTCAAATTCCATGGAGCTACCATGAGGATCACACAGGACCTAACAGCTTCTACATGAAAGGATTGAAATGCATGGAGTATGATATTCAGGAAGGAAAAGATCTGGGTTTACAACCCAGAGTCACCTGTCTAGCAAAACTGAGTATATTCTTTCTGGGAAAAAATGGTCATTCAATAAGATAGATTTCCAAGTATTCCTGAGGAATAAGCCAGATGTAAACAAAAACTTGAAGTCCAAACACACCGCATAAGAGAAGGCCAAACAGGTAAATAAGAAAGAGAAAATTTAAGGGCCTTATTAAGGACAAAATGTTTATAAGTCTACATGAAAAGAAGATTTCTGTAATTCTCAAAAATTACCCTCAGTAGTAGAGAAGATAGAAGGAATTTATTAAGAAAGAAGGTAGAGAAGTAAGCTGCTGCTGCTGATAGGATGTATTTGTAAATATGATGATATGGAATGTTATGTATGTATGACATATGTATGCATATGAATGATATGTAAAAAATCAATCAAGGGCTGAAAGATAGGGTTGAAGTGAGAGAAAAGGGAAGGGAGAGATAGAATGGGGTAAATTATATAGCATAAAGAGATGTGAAGAATTATTATAGAGAGGAGAGGATAATGGTAATAATGGGCAATGCATAAAATTTACTCCAATTGTAAAGGGCTCAAAGAGGACAAAAGAAGTATACTCAGTAAGGTATAGAATTCTATCTTATTCAACATAGAAGTAGAGGGGAAAACCACAAGGGAAGAGGGAGGTAATTGTAGGGAGGGAAAAGTGGAGATATTTGACAAAGGAAAACACTGGTGAGGAAGAACAGAGAGAAAGGGAATAGAGCAGCATTTAAAGGAGATAATATGATGGAGCGAAGTACACAATTAGTAATCATAATGCTGAATGTGAATGGGATGAACTCACCCATTAAATGGCATCAGATAGTGCAATGGATTAAAAATCAGAATCCTACAATATAACACCCATTCCTATTGAATGAAACATTAGAAAGCATAGGAATAGAAGGGACATTTCTCAAAATAATAAACACTACAAGTATCATCTGCAATGTATCAGCAAGTATCATCTGCAATGGGAATAAGTTAGATGCCTTCCCAATAAGATCAGGAGTGAAGCAAGGATGCCCATTATAGCCTCTCTTATTTAATATTGTACTAGGAAAGTTAGTGATAGAAATTAGAGAAGAAAAATAAATTGACGATTGAAAGGATTAAAGTAGGCAGTGAGGAAACTAAGCTATTACTCTTTGCAGATGTGATGGTCTATTTAAAGAATCCTAGAAAATCAACTAAAAGGCTATTTAACTTCAACAACTTTAGCAAAATTGCAGGTTACAAAATAAACCCACACAATTCATCAACATTTCTATATATTTCCAACAAAATTCAGCAACAGGAGTTAGAAAGAGAAACTCCATTAAAATTATTCCAGACAATATAAAATATTTAGGAATCTGTCTACCAAGACAAACACAGGAATTATATGAACACATCTACAAAACACTTTTCACACAATTAAGAATAGATCTAAATAACTGGTAAAACATTAATTGCTCATGTGTAGGACAAGCTAACATAATATAAATGACAATCCTACCAAAATTAATCTACTTATTCAGTGCCATATCTATCAAACTACTAAAAAACTTTTTTATAGAATTAGAAAAAAATTATAATAAAGTTCATTTGGAAGAACAAAAGATCAAGAATATCAAGGGAAATAATAAAAAAATGAAGGATGGCAGCTAGCAGTACCATATCTTAAACTGTACTTTAAAACAGTGGTCATCTGTTTTATGATATGGTATGGTATGTTATGGTACTGGCTAAGAGACAAAAGGTGGATCAATGGAATAGACTAGGGATAAATGAACTCAGCAATCCAGCTTTGGGGACAAGAACTCACTATTTGAAAAAAACTGTTGCAAAAATTGGAAAACAGTATGGGAAAAATTAGGTTTAGATCAACATCTTATGCCCTATACCAAGATAAATTCAAAATGGGTAAGTATACCTTAAATATAAAGAATTATATCATAAATACATTTGGTGAACATAGAATAGTATGCCTGTCAGATCTGTGGGAAAGGAAGGAATTTAAGACCAAGAAATAGATAACACTACAAAATGTAAATTGAATTATTTTGATTATATCAAATTAAAAAGGTTTTGTGCAAAGAAAACCAATGCAACCAAAATTACAAGGAAATCAACAAACTGGAAGAACATTTTTATAACAAAACTCTCTGACAAAGGTTTAATTTTCTAAATATATGAGCAACTAAGTTAAGTTTACTAAAAAAAAAAAAATCAAGCTATTCCCCAATAGATAAATAGTCAAGGGACATGAATAGGCAGTTTTCACATGATGAAATCAAAACTATCAATAAGTACATGAAAAAGCGTTCTAAATCCCTCCTGATTAGAGAAATGCAAATTAAAACAACTATGAGGTACCACCTCATACTTAGCAGACAGGCTAATATGGTAGCTAAGGAAAGTGATAAATTAGTTTACTAATATACTGCTGATGGAGTTATGAATTGGTCCAACCATTCTGGAGGGCAATTTGGAACTATGTGCAAAGGGCTTTAAAAGAATGCCTATGCCTTGATCCAGCCATACCATTGCTGTATTTATACCCCAAAATGATAATAAAGGGAAATAATTGTACAAAAATATTTATAGCCATGCAGTTTGTGGTGGAAAAAAATTGAACAGTGAGGTAGTGTCCATTGATTGGAGAATGGCTGAACAAATTGTGGTATCTGATGGTGATGGAATATTATTGTGCTGAAAGAAATAATGAACTGGAAGAATTCCATATGAACTGGAAAGACCCCCAGGAATTTATTCAGAGCAAAAGAAACAAAACCAGGAGAACATTTTACACAGAGACTGATATGTTGTGGCACAATTGAATGTAATAGACTTTTCTATTTGCAGCAATGCAATGACCCAAGACAATCCAGAGGAACTTATGAGAAAGAGTGCTATTCACATCCAGAGAAAGAACTGTGGGAGTAGAAATGCAGAAGAAAAACTTATGATTGTTCAAATAGTTCAATAGGGATATTATTAGGTTTCGGATGTTTTAAGATCACTCTCCTGCAAATATAAATAAAATGGAAATAGGTTTTGATCAATGATATATTTATAACCCAGTGGAATTGCTTGTCAGCTCCAGGAGCAGGTAGGGAAAGAGGATCATGAATCATGTAATCATGGGAAAACATTCTAAAGGAAATTAAAAAAATAATCTCAGGCAGCTAAGTGGCTCAGTGATTGAGAGCCAATCCGAGAGACTGGAAGTGTTAGGTTCTAATCTGTCCTCAGAAACTTCCTTGGGCAAGTCACTTAACCCTAATTGCCTAACCCTTACTGCCCTTCTCTCTTAGAACCAATACACAGTAGTGATTCTAAGAGGGAAGGGAAGGATTAAAAAAATTTTTTTTAAGTGAGAGTTTCAGTTGTTAAGTAACTGTATAATCAATGATAGGTAAGGAGAGAGTTAGCTTAAGATCTCCTATTGTAAACCTTCTTATGTTAAGTACACATCTGTATTATCTCCTGTTTCTGAATAAAGATAACAGAAGCAATCAGTCAGTTGTAAAAGGAGGAATTGTTTTTGCTTTTCTAGGAATTTATGTCACTAACAAGGTCCTCAGTTTTTCTGAATCAGAGAGATGACTTTATTTGTTTCATCTTAAGAGTTATTTTCTGAGGGTATTAGTTATAAGATCAATATATTGTTTGGACCTTATACTAGAATTTATCAACTATTAGCTAACATACTTTTGAATATGTGGATATTATTAATCAGTGTTTTATATCAACTGTCAAAAGCCTATAAAAACAATTGCAAACATCCACAAGAAGTCTTTTCATCCCAGATTGTGAATGGTGATGGACCATTGACTCTATTTACACAGAAATAAAGTTAGTTTTCAACTCAGATTTATGTCCCAGAGATTTCTTTATTTCTTACACCACAAAGGTGGAAGTTCTTAGTAATGATTTTGTTTTTTTACTCATGGAAATAAGAACTAGATAATCCAAGCTATAGTCTTTACTTGGGTCTTTTTCACTTTGATGAAAACACTTAGGTCTTCTAATTTTTTTAAATAAAATTTAAGCTAATCTAGTACAATATCCTCATATTACATATAAAGCTAAAGAAGAAATAGATTAAATAAGTTTTCCAAGATCACACCACTAGTATCAAAAGGAAAGTTGGGAATAAAACGCAAAAATGCTACTTCCAAAATAAGTATTATTAAAATTAGAGGCAGCAGCAGTATTATTAGTAATCAAGTATGGGATGGAATGAAAAAATATTTACTTCCTATGTTTCAAGAACTATGCTAAGTGCTAGAGCTATAAATAGAAACACAAGAAAATCCCTGCTATCAGAATTCACATTTTAACTGAGGGAAAGAACATATATAAAAAAGTTTTATCTTCACCACAT
Organism: Gracilinanus agilis; assembly: GCF_016433145.1. Taxonomy (NCBI): domain Eukaryota; kingdom Metazoa; phylum Chordata; class Mammalia; order Didelphimorphia; family Didelphidae; genus Gracilinanus; species Gracilinanus agilis. Next base: position 235,803,902 of record NC_058130.1, read on the forward strand.
AGGAAAAAGGTAATGAATGGGATTTCTTGGGATGTCAAAGAAGGAAGAATGAGAAGACCCTGTAATTCTAAGGGTACAATGAAAAGTCAGATAAAGGTGCATAGGATTATAGAAAATAATATAGCAGAGAAGAGAATAAGGGTCCTTGAGTTCAGGATCAGGTAGAGTAAATGTTCTCAAACATAACTGCTGGGAATTCAATAAGTAGGATAGATTAAAGAGGGTCTTCAGTTCTTTGCAGTAGCAGTCACCATCAAAGCAGAGAATGACATGGTTCCCTGTCTATGATCCTTTTTCACAGTTTTATAATTTGGGTGGAGCTTTCAGAGTCTGCAAAGGCAACTAGTATTTCAATGGATAGAGCTAGACCTGGGGTGAGGAAGACTTGAGTTCAAATCTTTTGCTGCTGTGAGCAAATCACTTAACCTTTATCTCAGTATTACCAATTGCAAAATGGAGATCATAGCACCTATTTCCTAGGGTTGTTGTGATGATAAAATTAGATATTTGTAAATAGTACTTAGCATATAATGCCTGGTGTATCATAAGTGATATTTTATCATTTATTTCCTCCCAACTTGTCAAAGCTTGAGGTCCTCTGGAACAGCCTTAGAGTATCCTTGGTTTGTTATAGCACTAGATTTGAACTTTAATGGAGAACTATTTTATGAATACACCTAATATTTATAATATAGGTGGAGTTCTTATGCTTTAGCAGGTCCAAATTGTGTGATTTTGATGGAAACAAAGATGTTAATAGGTATTCAAACCAATGAAATTCTTATATGATTTCCAGAGAAAAAGAAATGAGACAAACCAATTGCTGTTACTAGAATATTTTTTCTTAACAAGTCAAATGAAGCTGCCAGACAGAAAATTTATTATAATCATTAGTTTATATTTAGACATCATTTTAGATGAATGAGTTGCTTTGAAATATTGGAAACAGTTCTTTTCTTTTTTTAGTAATGCTTTTTTAGTCAATATTTTTTAAAACATAGGTCATTTCTGTTTTCAGACTAACCTTTAGCTTTCCAGAAATTATAATACTAAATCAACCAAGAAGTGAAAATGAATATTTTTTGCTTTAGAATATTTTCATGGCTATGCATGTTCCCCTTGACTTGTTTATTCATATAACCTTTCATTTTTCACCATATCAGTAATAGAGTTAATTAACGTAAAGGCACAAAAAAGAAAAATATTGATGTATGTCATAATACTGTGGATAGTTTATAGGACTTGTGAAATTTGGCTTTTCATCTTTTCCTTCAACTGTTATATCCTAAACCTTACCTTTGACTTCAATAAGCCTGAAGCATGTACATATTAGTAAATAGTAGTTGATGAATGTTCCCTGTATTATATTAAAAAAAAACTGGTTGACATTTTTTGTTCATTTTCATATTTTGTAGGTTCTTTTCCAATTCAAACAAACCATCTTTGCACTGTTTGAGAGGATAAATCAAATGTTGCAGATGTTGTAGGGGCTATAGGATGCTTTTCAGTACCTGGGGTAACATTTTGTCTTTGACATTAGTTTCCAGTCTGTGGACAGGACACATCTTAGATGCTGCAAATTGATTACAAAAGGTCCTGGAATCCATTTGCATCATGAGCATTGTCATTTTAATCCTTAACTCAAACAAAATATGTACTATGACTATAAGTTAACAAACATGGATTCTGTAGACTGGTTGCATATGTCTTTCATATTCTGGAAAACTATGAAATATTTTCTAAATGCTCATAGTATTGTTTTTTTAAATGAGAAAAAATCATTTAAAAGCTCTTTTGATCATCATTCTTCTTCTCCTCATATAATCTTTCTTCCTTTAAGGTAAAGTATAATTGTCTTTTGGGAGCTTTTTCTGATTCTTCTTTTCTGCTAGTGCCCACCCTATCTAAATCATAACATTTAGCCAGCTTGTATTTATTATTATATTAATCTGGTTTTATACAGGCATATGTAAATAGGTGATATATAGACAGATAATTTATAGATTGATATGTTGTCTCCAGAATACAACATAAGCCCATGAGAGTAGATACATTTCTTTCTTTATGTTTGTATCCCAAGTGCCCAATTAGTATATGGTACATAGTAGGTGTTTAAGAAATTCTTTTGATTTTCAAATGTGTAGTGTATCTTCTCACTCAATGAATAATACTACATGAATGTCTTCACTTTAAGCTTTAAAAATTGATTCACATACCTGAAAAATTTAAAAGCATTAATCTAACATACAATAAATTTCCCAGCATCCTTGACATCTAGGTAATAATGGTGTTTGTGCTGAATAAATTTCCTGGTAAATTGGAATAGCTATATTTGTGAAATCTGACCAGAGAAGATGAATATGAGGGCTAATGTTTTTATGAAATATTTTATTAGTCATGAGACTTTTAATGTTTTTAATAAACTTACATTTTTTGAAAGTAGAGGTTTTCTTTTTATATATACAAGACTTATAAAAGAGACGTTAATCCATTAAATTTGAGGACACAATACAAAAAATAAACACTTCAGTTAATTCATCTGACAATTCTGTTTGTATTCATGACTTTTTGTTTTCTTTTGTTTTTCCAATAATAAAAAAGAGGAACTTGAGGCTGTTGGGCTGGTGATATCTATTTGGGGTCCTCTCCTACAGTCACTTCTCAATACCAGGTTGAGTAGGAAGAAAAAGGGGAGGGCCAGAGACCACAGCAAAGAGTTTCATAATCTTGAATTCAGGGTAGTGTGAAGAGAGAAGAAAAAAGAGAAAGAAAAAATACAATTCCTAAATTATCTACAAGGATATAGGTAGAAGGTAAAAATCAAATAGAAAGTAAACCATACATGAAGACATTCTGTCTTCATGCAGAATGACATGTAATCTTGTGCTAATCTATATTTACCTACTGTTTCACATCAAGCAATTGGTTAGTAACCAAGCTTTAAATGAAAACTATTTGTTTTATCTTCTTTTTTGCCTGAAGCCTGTGCTGGATGGATGGCCTTAATATGAATGTAAAAGTAACTAAAACATCAACCTTGTTGAAAGCACAACACACAAGAACTTGTCTGTGGGTCACAATACACATAAAATTGAGACACACTTTTAAAGAGGCTTTTTTTCTTACCCCCTCTACTCAAAACTCACCATAGACAACTGGTTCATTCTTCAGAGCTTTATCTTGTTATAATTGACCTGTCATACTGATGTTACTTACTGAAACTATGTTTTGGGGAGGTGTCCTGACCTACATAACATGTTCCTTCTCTTCATCTTTGTTGAAAGCAATCTCAAATGTCATCATATTTGGAGAAACAACATTTAAGTATTAAGTGCTATTTAAATTTCTCTCTTTACAAGTCTGCTTTTCAAGGAAAGGTATGGTCAGAAAGTTTAAATAGTTTAAGTTAATTATCATTGTTTCTTTTTTCTTGTATTTTGTACTCTCAGGATCCTAATAATGAGTTGTATTGGAAAAACTAGACATTGAATTTTTCTCTTTTGCCTATTTCCTTGAGATGGCAGCATAAGCAACTCACCATGAAATAAGCTCTTGTTAACAAGAAATAAAGAAAAGCTCTCATGAAATAAGCACTAGAGTTATAGATTTAAACCATCTTAATTTTGCTGTAGATACATATTAACTTTAAAATTCTGAAGTTTGTTTAGAAAGAACAACATTAAATCCCTTTTATTATACCATTTTCTTATTGTTCAGATGTTTTTCAGTCATAACTGATTCTTTGTGACTCTATCTGTGGTTTTCTTGGCAAATACACTAGTGTTGTTTTTTTTGTTTTTTTCATTTCTTTATCAAGCTCATTTTACAGATGAGAAACTGAGGCAAAGAGGTTCAAGTGACTTGCAATTGTCTGAGGTCTGATTTAAACTCAGGAAGATGAGTCTTCCTGACTCCAGTCCTGGCACTCTATCCATTAAACTATGTAATTGCCCATTGTGCCCTTTAGTTAAACCCAAAATAAATTATTTTAATAATTATTGAAATTTCGACTATTTCTAAATGATGTTGCTTTTTTCTTCTGTTTTATTTTCTCAGGTTTTTGTTAATCACAGGAAACAACCTTACTTGACATTCACTTAAAGTATGATATGAGATTTACAATCAGTCAATGTGGGAAAGGGAATGACAATGTGATTCTGAATTCTGGGAATTTGTAAAACAGAAACATTGGTAAAGGCTTTTTTTTTTAATTTTATTAAATTTTTAATTTTTTTTTAAACCCTTAACTTCTGTGTATTGGATCCTTGGTAGAAGAGTGGTAAGGGTGGGCAATGGGGGTCAAGTGACTTGCCCAGGGTCTGTGTTAGTTAAAATCACCTGGGGTTCTATTTGGAAGGATTGAACCTCAATATAATGTTTGACAAACTTCTGTGGACCTGTGGGGGTCCTTAAAACTACATTTCCCGTGGTCCAATGGATTTCATGGGTTTCTGGTTTTGGATGACGTATTCAAAGTGAGGGACTGTTTGAAATTAGGGGGAAGTGACTTGGAACTTCCTTTTTTAGTTACCTGAGCTTGAGGAGAGAGGAAGGTAAAATGGCTGAGGTGAGGTTGGAATAGGTTTTTTCTTACAGGCGCGTGGTCAGTTTATCTCTATCAGCATGGCTTTTATTAAAATACTATTCTCCCTTTTGATCTCGACTATCATCATTTTTAATCATAACAGGTCACACAGCTGGGAAGTGTCTGAGGCTGCATTTGAACCTAGGACCTCCCATCTCTAGGCCTGACTCTCAATCCACTGGGCTACCCAGCTGCCACCCCCCCCCTTTTTTTTTAATAAGAAAAGCAACATTTTTTTCATGTGAACCTCAGTTCTAGGTAAAAAAAAATAGAAATTAATTTTCAATGTTCTCTTTTAAAAACCATTGAATGCCAGAGGTTTAGCTTAGGATGTTAAATATTTGAACCCTTATGAAAATAGATCTAGGAAAATAATAAATCTTTCCTCAGTAACACAATTACTCAATAGGCATGGTCCTGGAGATTTAAGAATAAAAATAAAAACACCAAATATGAAATAGTCCTTCACCTCAAAAAGCTCATGATAATTCAGTGTTTATTCCTTTCCTTTATCTTTAAGGATCCTTGAAAAATTATGTGATATTATGACCTAAGAGTTTGGAGAAAAATGTGAATAAAGAATTCTATCTACCTAGTAATAAAAAATAAACCCATTATATGAATATTCACCATAAAATCATAAGAAGGTTAGATGGAAAATACAACAGGGCCTTAGGCTAGACATGATGGAGAGAAATAATAGGGAAGTTCTATTTTACATTGTGGGTACATGGATTTTTGGTGTGGCATTTTGCTTCATATGTAGCAAAACCTTATTAATGTTGTTTTTCATTGTTGAAAGCCACAATAATATTACAGTCCATTTCACTTCGCCTATCCCTCATAATACACACATACATATATTCACATCCATCCCCAATCACAACTACTAACAGATTTCTTCACTTGCCTTTTTTTTCTTGTTTTATCCTGGTCATTAGCATGGAATTTACATGTGATATCTAGAGTAATCACTAATTTAAACTTTGGTTTGAACATTTATTCAATTTGATTGTATAACTATGTATTAAATTATGTAATTATACTAGTTTATAGTTAATCTCTAGATTCCAAAGGAATGTCCCTTTCCCATGTTAGTTCTAGTATTTATCATTGTAGTGCACACTATCTTTTTTTCAGTTTCCTGCATTTATAAAGTTGTCTATTCAATAAAAAATGCTTTTATTTGACTTTTAAAGTCTTTTCTAACTTGGTCTTAGTCTATATCTCTAGCCTCATTATACATTACTCCCTTTAAGACATTCTTCACTCTACCCAAACTAATTTTCTTGCTCTTCCTCATAAATAGTGAGGAACAACATATATGTTCTGGGACTTTTTATTGCCCTATAAGCATATGTAATATACACCCTCCTTAATCTCTGTTTCACAAAATCACTTCCTTCAAGATTACTCTTTGGTACTGACTTCTTTCTACCTGGAGCTTTTCCTGATCCCATGAATTGCTAAAAATCCTTCTTTCCCTAAATTGCCTTCTCTCCAAATAGTATTTTTTGTGAATACACATATATGCACATTTTATCTCCTTCAATAATGTATAACCTCCTAAATGTCAAGGCTGGTTTCACATTTGTCTTCATATTCATAGTGCCTAGTATAGTGCCTGTCATATTGTAGATATTTTATGCATACTTACTGATTGATCAATAGTAACATATTATGCATATATGTATGCATACTATACTACTACACATACAAAAATTAAGGCATAATTGTAATTTTTATAGTCTTGAAATGTATTAGAGGAGAGAGAGATACATCACATATACAATATATGATCTTTTAATGAACACTTACTACAGTGTATAATAGAGCTTAAAGCACATAGAAATTATTATGCAAAGTAGAAGGAAACATCATTTCTCAACTGATGAGTGGGGTAGGTCCTGGAACAAGAAAAAGGAAGCTTCCTGAACAAATGTGCATTCAGGCTATGTCATATATATATATATTTATTACTCCATACATACACATGTATGCCTGTTATTTTTTTTTTTAACCCTTGTACTTTGGTGTATTGTCTCATAGGTGGAAGATTGGTAAGGGTGGGCAATGGGGGTCAAGTGACTTGCCCAGGGTCACACAGCTGGGAAGTGGCTGAGGCCGGGTTTGAACCTAGGACCTCCTGTCTCTAGGCCTGACTCTCACTCCACTGAGCTACCCAGCTGCCCCCTGCCTGTTATTTTATTAAAAGTTTAGTCTTGAACATTTGAACATCAACACAGCCACAGAAACTTACTTGGTAACTACTTATGTTTACATTAATGTTATAGGATCATTTATTTCAAGAGAAAAGGGATTCTGGAGTCGAATTTTTTTAAAACTCCCTCTTTTTCTAGATGAGGAAACTGACTGTGGCTTAAGGATTTTAAGTGATTGATCCATGGTCACAAAGCTACTATGTGCCAGGGGCATCATTTCTACCCAAGGATCCCTCAATCCAGGGACATCACTATAATCTAATTCTATGAATGCATAAAGTATCATAACAGGTTTTCAATCTTTGTCATGATTAATTTTTTTGTCCATTTGTCATTCAAAGATATCTATGGGTAGGAAAAATGAAAGATAGTTTTTTTTTCCTTTTAATAAAGTCTTTTCTAATTTTCAATGGTTAGTGCCATCTCTCCCAAACTATCATGTATTTAACTACTTTATAGTAATGTTCTATTTTGCTTCTTTAAATATTTATATATTTACTGGCCTGCTCAGTCAATATATAAGCTACATGGGAGGAGGGGTTATTTAATTTTCATATTAATATCCCTGGGACATTGAAAGATTTTATTTGTTTATTGAATGCAAGATTGTTTGATTTAATCAATCTCCTTTGTTTTACAAATGAAGAAAATAACTGAATAGATAACTGAAATAGATAAGTGAAGTCCTGTGTAAAGACATATGTCATATTCACATCCTGGGAAATGATGGATGCCACCTTTGAATGATAGGAGAGGCAGTTGGAAGGCATAGAATGTTCCCAGATGCCGTGAGCCAGGCAAACCTTGGTTGGCCTGGCAGTATAAATAACTCTGACAGCCATTTGGAGGGGTCTTTGGTCTTTGACCTTTGGTGTTGGGTCTGTGGGCTCTTTAGGTCTTTAGGTCTCTGAATCTTCCTAGATCTTTAGGTCTTTGGGCCCTGGGTGGTGAAGGGAGGCTTGGAGGTATATGAAGAAGAGGGTAGGAAAAATCTGAGTATTTCCTGAAGACTGTGAGCACTAGTACATCATCAAACACTGATTGTGAAAGGCTGAGAGAATAACATCATCAACACTAGTTCCTATTATCTGGCTTGGCTTTGGCCAGGCTGGGCCAGAGGGGTAGTGGAGAACAAAGCTCCAGTTTTTACTAAATCAATAGCCTCCAGTCCTGATTGTCAACTAATTATAGATATTAGATTGACAGGGTCTCCAATCTCCATTCCTTATCCTGTTTATCCTTTCCCTGATTATAGATTATAGATAAAGAGAGTTTAAGAAGTACCTTCTTTAGTGGTCTTTATATCATGATCCTTGGGGAGGGAGCTAACACAGTCAGATACCAAACTTGATCCAAGGTGAATCAAGAGTGCTATAATAATTTATCCAACCCCAGGTGGGACCTGAAAGGGTTACCCATCCACCTAAACTTTTGGGGTCCTCCCTGGGCAACTGTTAGAGAAAAGGGGAACTTATAACAACCATCAAGGGTGATTGCGGTTGGTGTTCTTCCATCATCTGCAACTAGGGAGAATATATACATACATTCACATCACTGTATACCTATATCTCCTTAGGCCCTTTTGTTTATAACACACATAAATGTTACCCTTTAAGGCCTACTTGAACTTAGAACCTAAGTCTCTATTCCAAGGACTGTTGTCCACTACAACACTTTATTTCACCTTTTTAAGTCACCATTGGTTCTGCTTTTTAAAAAAATAATAATTTCATGTATTTTTAGATTTTTTAAAAATATGTTATTTGTAAGACCTTGTAGCATTATGATATGCAACCAGTTCAATGAAATTATCAATAATTATCAATTATATTATCAATTTTGTCATTTTTTTATGACACTTGTAGTGTATACTTTGATGGGAATTATCCCAGTCATAAAGGTGTCAGGAAACATTAAATATATGTTAGTGACAGTATTTTAGTTTAATTGGACGTGTGGAGAAGAGTAATGTGAGATAAAACTCTGGAAAGTAGAGAAATAGTTTGTGAGAGAGCTTCAGACAGTTAAAAAAAATATTTCAGATCTCTTCTCAGAGATAATACACTTCAATCTTACAAACTAAAGAACAGTCTCAAAAAATAGTTTAAGTAGATAAGGATTCCCTTATAGGTAGTTTAGGGCTATTAAGTGTCCTAACAAATACTGAGCAATTATAGTTCTCTACTGATTAATCTCCCTAGGCAGTGGCAGTCTGTACATTTCATGAATTTTTATTATTGTTTTTGTTACCTATTTAATCAATGTATTTTTTTTACATAATTTACAGATTACCCTGTTACTGTGAGAGGTCATTTGTAACAAAGTAAAACATTTAAGTAAAACTATTGAATTATTGAAGAGACCATAAAAAGGTAGAGAATTCTTCAAGATGCTTGTCCCATTGGTACCAGTGTTTAATGCAGTGCCAGGCACACATTAGGTATTTAATGAATAGATTGATTGATTGATTTAACCAAATTGCCAGAGGCCACGTTCCAGATTTGGTGGAGATCATCCATAGCTCCCCTCACATTGATAATACAGAAATATTTTAGTTCATTAGTTACCTCTCAAAAATTTAAAGAAATATATATATATATATGTATATATATATATATACACATATCCTAACATCTTATCAATAGATATTAATATAAAAGCTTGGGAAAAGTAGGAAAAAATTGACGAGTTTTTAGATCTTGGAGTATTTTCTAGCATTTAAGAGAAAAGGATTTTTTTTTTAAGTAATAACTTTTTCAAAGTATATTTAAACCTATATACCTNTGTATCTCTTTCTCTATCTCAACTTAAAGGAATTCCAAGGACAATGGTCTTTGCCTCCAGAGTCATGAGGGCAGGAAGGGAGAAGGGAATTCCCCTGTTCACAGCCTGTCTGAGTTAAGGGGTACAAGGTCCCTGCCATCTCTGCACAATGCCCATGTCAATCCCATTTACAGACTGTGATATTTATATGAAAAATTGTTTAATACAGTATATTTTATACTTATAATTAAATATATATATGCATTTAATTATATACTTATATGTATCATAATTTAGTGTATGAATATTTAAGTATTTAAATATAGAATTATTTATATTGAAGTATATTATATTAAGCATATGTGACAAAATTATTAAAATTGTTCAATTTTCTTTCTTTTTTAAAATCAGTACTATGGTCAATCAATTGTGGGCAGGAATTTGGTCTTTCATAATGCTCTCTTTCCAGTACAAGTTATTGAAAATGTCTTCTGTAGTATTTGGGGGTCTGTATTTATAGCATTGACTTTTATCATTCATCACTGTAAAAAATGCAAAATTTTTGCAAACTGCAGTGAAAAATTGCCCAGGTTTACCTTGTCCATGCTCTACATTGATCACTAAATTCGAGTTAGTTTATTATATATAATGTTGACATGGAATCTAGAGACCCAAAACTTGTAGCCTAGTGGGATTTAATGAACCCCAAGTTTTAGAACTAGCTTGTAGGTTGGAGACCCCAAAGCTTATACTTGTTCCCTATTCCCCTGAGAATTCACCTTTAAGGGAATTCAGTTCCAGACTGAATAATGGACCCTATGATAAAGGAGAATAGCTGTTAGGTGGGATTAGGCCCTAACCCAAGACGAGTGACTCTTCCTATCTCCTGCAGCCTCTCGCAGTATATCACATCCTCCTTCTGAGAGGATACCAATGTGCTGCCTACTGTGCCAGTGTCACTCAGCTTGGGTTGGGGCTTAGCCCCACCTAACAGGGATTGTCTTTTACCTTAGAATCCATTATTCAGTCTGGAACTGCTAGCCCAAGATTCCCTTCAGGGCAGATTCTCACAGGAACAGGGAGCAGGTCCAAGCTTTGGGGTCTCCAACCTACAAGCTAGTCCTAAAACTTGGGGTTCATCAAATCTCACTAGGCTACAAGTTTGGAGTCTCTATAGTCCATGTCAACAATAAGACTTTGGAAATTTTGGAGCTAATTGAATTATTACCACTAAATCCACTTTTTCCTCAAACAAAAACACATGATTCAAAATTTTGTTCTATTTATTGACATATTCTTGATTGAGTTCATTATTGTGCAGATATCACGTAATGAGGGTCAAATCAATTTATAAATATCTTCAGTTGGTAACTCTCATTTAATTTTTTTTTAATTCCAATTACACTTATCTGTTACCATGTTTTATGACTTGGTGAGTTGATGTTCACTCATTCCAAAAGTAATTTTGTAGGTTTTTACCTTGCTTCTCACGTGCTTTAAGAATATCTACCAATCCTCTGATTTTTTTAAATTGAGGAAGTGTTAAACTTTCTATAGTTGCCTGGAGTGATATGTCCTTTATATCCTGAATATTGCACAATTTGTCATTAGAATACATTTCAAATCTCTTATGGCCCACTTTAGTGTTCTGAAAATACACATTAAATCTGATACTTTGTGGAAGTTAATTGCTTTATGATTTTTCTCTTAGTTGTTGATAAGCATTTTGCTATTATGCACACTATGAATGTGATCTCATTTTAGTATAAAAGTTACTGTCATTCTCAAGGACTTATATGTCTAATAATAAATCCTGATAGATGTGCAAACTCTACCATCGCTTTCATGTCTACCTAGTGGATGCTGCTAAATTATGACCCTAGAAGAGAATGTGAATTGGATCATTAAGGATGGAAATAAAAGTGAAGAAATTGATTTGGAAAGGAATTATAGCAGCTCTAATGAATGATTGGCAAAAAGTGAAATTTGCTTAGCAATGTAAATGGTCCAACTAAATGAATAAGCAGTTTATTCCTAAGTTTTTGTTTTCTTTAAACAAAAATAATAGAATGTAAAACTATATAGGGAATAAGAGACTTAGTAGACAATAGTAAAGATAAATAAAATAAAATAAAATAATGGAATAAACAAAAGTAGCAAGAACTTTTATTGTAATTATGTAGGGCTTTAGAACTCTGATTTCAATATTATGGTTATCAACTTATGTCCTTTTTCCTCTTCAAAAGATATCTAGGATTTGTGAACTTGCTAATAGTATAATAATGATAATAATAATCTCCCAGATATCTCCATGCTATATTTTCTGCTCTTTGGTCATCATCATCATCTCCATCATGTCAGGGCCTTAGATTCAGTACCTAGATTTCCTGTCTCTGATAGATGAGATTTTTCTTTCTCTTGACTTTCTCTCTTACCTCTATACATCTTCCTTGAAATATCCTCATCATTCTCTGACTCATTGTTCACTTTCTTGAAAGTCTTTTATACTATTATACATAGTTTTCTTCCATTAAAATTTTGAATCCTTGAGGTGAGAAACTTTCTTTCTTGTATGTGTATCCTTGGGATTTAAAACATTATCACTTAACAAATACATGAATACTGCTGCTGCAATTAGAAACTATACTATAAGAGTGCCTTAATGTCCACTTTCAAAAGTAAAAAATGAGTCATAAATCATTTTGAAAGTGTGTGTCTGTTACATATATAATATTCATAAATATATGTGTCCATAAAATATGAAGCATAGACTCTTACTCAAGTTATAAAAAGGAATACCACTTTTTCACCAAAAAAGGGGCAGTTAGGTGTCACACTGGGTAGAATATTAGGCCTAAAGTCAAGAATACATCTTTCTGAGTTCAAATCTGACCTCAGGCACTTACTAGCTGTGTGACCCTAGGGAAGTTACTTTACCCTGTTTGGTTTATGAAACAAGATTTTCCTTTTAAGTCTGTAAAATCATAATTTGCTAAACTTAAGCAACATCCACAAAATTGATATTCTCTGTTTAGAGATTTTTTTTGTAATTCCTTTTTCTATTAAATGTACACTGAACATGATCATTCTGAATTAATAACTATGAAAAAATTCTCAGATTCTTTGCTACATCTTAAGATAAATTTGTTTAAATCACCAAAATAGTAACACAATATTAATAAAAAATGTCACTTCTTTTTGAGGGTGAAAATATGAGCATTTAAGGATGATCTGTTATCATTAATATCTTTGATTCTCCCTTCAAAGAAACTTGGTCAATGCATTATTTCCCTTTAATGAATATAAGTTCCACTTACTGATTTCATTAGGTGTATCTTCACCATTGACATTTAAGTAAAACTAACATTTTCATCCATTTCATTAAAGTATTGAATAAAGTTCATTAAAACCATATTATCACCTATCATTTAACTTCCTTTTGGTTTCCTGTGCATGAACTCAATGCTTCCTGAGCCAGTGAGGTGGTACAGTGGATTGAGCATTGGACCTGAAATCAGGAAGATCTGAATCCAGTTTCAGATTTCTAGCTGAGGAAGTCACTTAACTTCTGATTGCCTCTGTTTTCTCATGTGTAAAATGTGAATAATAATAGCATCTATCTTATAGAGTTGTTGTAATGATTAAACATAATATTTGCTAAGTGCTTGTCATAGTGTTTGGAACATAGGTGCTATCTAAATGCTTACCCACCCCTCTTTCTGAAATAAATGGTCACATAATTACATATTGAATCAAATTTATGATAATATATTGTATAATAGGATAACATTTTATTTTATTTGTGATATTTTAGTCTTTTTAAAGGGGACAGTTAGTTAGTGTCTTGTGTCACTATATTTCAATCTCATTTTCCTCTTCATTTTTATTCAGTTGAAAAGTGAATAAAATGAAAATTGCCAACTTCTAAAGCAAGCACAGGCTGTCATCTTTATGTTGTCAACCTCTTCTCCTATGGTACATAGTATAATATTTTCATTCTTGTGGGTATTCAATATTAACTGACAGTAATTGATAAAATTGACTGTATACTCTGGATTCCATTTGAAGTCACTTCCACTGGGACCTCTTTGCCATATTTATCACTTCCCTCTGTAGCATTTTTAATTTCTCCCATCCAAAAGCCCTCACCTTTTAAATAAATATAGGTTGAAAAGAGAAAAGGATAGAAGAGAAGAACACATGTACATAAACACATATATGTACACACACATAAAGAACACACACACACACACACACACACACACACACACACACACATATATATATATATATATATGTTCTTTATCTCCTACTTGGGTTTCCTGTGACTAGGTTAAGTTTAAAGCTTTTGAAGATTTTTTATTCTCTTTGATGAGAGTATAATGCTCCTAGGGCTTAAAGTAATAAGCAAGTCAAGTAACAAACATCTATTAGTTGCTTCTCAAGTCAACAAGCAGTTGTTAAGTGCTTCTTATGAGTTAAATATTATACCAAGTGATAGGAATACAGATATAAATAGAAAAAAGAATCTCTTCCCTCAAGAAGCTAATATTCTAATGGGGATGACAGGATATAAACATGAAAAGAAAGTGAAAAACCTGGATGATGGAGAAGGAGGTAGTTATGTGGTGATGTGCTAGAGAAAATTTGGAACATCAGCGGTGGAACATGAAGAGAAATTAAGACATAGCCAGTCTAGATATTTTCTAATGTGATAAGTCCAGAGGCTAAGCAAACTTCTTGTGTGGGGGGGGGGGGGGGGGGTGGGGGTGGGCGCTGCTGAGTCATAGGAGAGAAATTCTAGAACTGAAGTGGAAACTATAAACACTATTAATACCTTCATCATGTAAACCATCCATTTCTCTGTTTTATTTTTTTTTTTACATTTTGAATTTATCTGGTTGTTTGTTACATTAAAATTATCACATCTCTCTCTCCTCTTTTATAATACAATTTAAAATCTCATACTTCAGATTTCTTTCCTTTATATTTTTAAATTAATTATTTGATATTCTCGACCTTTTGTTCTTCCAAACATATTTTGTTTTTTCATTTTTTTCTAGTTTAATAAAATATTTTGGGTGTAATTTGGGATGTCATTGAATAGCTAGATTAGTTTAGTTTGGATTACTATTTTAATTATATTTGCTCTGACCATTCATGAACAATTAATATTTATCCAAATATTTAAATTTGACTTTATTTGCATAAAATATTTTATAATTATGTTCACATGCTTTCTGATATGCCATCCATATCCATTTCATTTCCAACTAGTCAGTAGTATGTGAATCTGAACTTAACAAGTTCCTCAGAGCCAATAAAGACTACTCTACATTTTCTTTTCCTGTTATAACAGTGATTACTCTAGCCCTTACTTTCTAAAGGCAAAATATGTTACATTTCATCTCTTCCCAAAAGGTAGCGGGTATCTAGAATCTACCACTAGCTCAAATATGAATTATGTTCCCTCAATTTTAGGGGTCCTGAAATGCCATTTCCACTTAACTACTCGGCAGTCAGGTTAAATTTTACAAAGGAATATATACTTCAAAAGTATAGCAAGAAGAAGCATACAAACATTTCTCCTTGACACCTCAGTCATCATCCCACCTACATACCCTTTTTTTATCTGGGACCAAGGAAGGTGTAGAGGGAATACGCATTTATATAGCTCCTATTATGTTCCTGTGCTGAGCACATTATTCAAATATTGTCTTATTTGATCTTCACATTAACCCTCAAGGAAGGTACTATTATTATTCCCCTTTTACAAGTGAGGAAACAGGCTGACTGTTAACCAGTTGCCCAGGGTCACACAAATAATAACTTTCTTGGGCCAGATTTCAATTTAGCTCATCTGGACTCTTGGCTTAGTACTCTGTTCAGAATACCTACTTGCCTCCAATGGAGAACAGGAGGGAAATTAGGTTCATAGTTTAACTTACTTCTTATATATCATTAGTCCCACTGTTTTCCAAGTACAAACAGCCTCACTGAGCTTCCTTCCCTTCACTTGGTGGCTCAGGCTGTTCAATCTATTATAACAACATGAAAATATATTATAAAGGTACAGTTAATACATATAGTATGAAATGATAAAAAAGCATGCCATTTGGTCTGAAAATTAGAAATGTTAAATAGTAATAGGCATTATATATAAATCAAGAATGTCCAAATTGTATTTAATATTCATGATACTTAGTATGTTTCCTGTGGATTGATAGTTAAATTTCTAAGTCGTACATATTTGCTCAAATTGATTGGGATTTAGTGAACATTATAAAAGCACATGAGCTTGGTGAATAAATTTTGCCTGTATCAACTGCAAATCTTATTGAGAATTTATCAAATGAAGAGGCTACATTCATTTCTTTCCTCAAAAATTGGTAAATACAGTAAATAAAATAGGAGAAAGAATAATGCCCTACCACTAGTAGAAGTCTGATAACATTGTCTATAAAAAAGTAATGATCTTGGTTCCTCACCAACATAGCAATTTTAGCTTGTGATATTATAAAAGCAAATTCAGCTTTGATAGTAGTAGGTGATGAGTACACTTAATTTGATCCATTTTTGTGGTTTTTTTTTCTTATTCTCTCTTCCTTTAAAATGTTATTTTACTTTTTCTATCCAAATGGAGAAAAAAATTATAAGTTTTCACTAACTTATATGTGAATTTCAGTTTGCAAAGTTATTCTAATTAATGCATGAACCAAAGTTTTTGTTATCTCTTCCAACTTGTTTTAACACAAAATTTAGGTGGAATGTTTCATTGTATTGCCTTAAAAACAGTTATGGTACAGTTTAAAAAATCAATCTGAAGTATAGAATGTTAGAATTTTAAGGAATCTTAGGGATCATCTAGTCCCACAACTCTGAACACACTGTGTTGAGAAATATTATTAATAAAAATAATTTTATTTTTCCTTTTGATATTTTAAAAAATTTCCCCTATGTAACAGAAGTGTTATATTTCTAATTCAGGGTTATGGGATAGTATAATAGTTATAGCATTTATATCCAATTCTGAAAAAAGATATTTCATATCTACATAGATTGGTGAGCATTATGTTTTTTTTTCCCTCTTGCAAAAACGTGTCATTGACCAAAACAGCTTGCTTGAGCATCAGGAAAAAAGAAGTACTTTTCCTCCCTGCATTTGGAAAGAATTGAAGAGTTATCATTGCATCTTGGATCAGGTTCAATATATTTCTTGCTCACATTTAGATGCAAAAAAAAATTCTCTTGTAACATAGAAGATAATTGGCCAGATGGACTTCCAGATCCACACCTGGATCACCACAATGTTTGCCTAGAACAATCAAAATGCATGACTGATGACATTTGTACAATGTGAAGTTATAATTACATGTTAAGGGTTTTGTAGAATGATTTATTGCTCTAAGCAACAGCTGCTAGAACTCCATCTCTACTTCACGTAAATTATCTAGAAATATCATTGAAATTACAGAACATTTTCAAATGAACGAGGCTAACGAGAAAAACAAGAACAACCAAAAATCATCAGGTGCACATGTTTCTTTCCTTTTGTTCTAAAGATAGCAGCAGTGATCTAGAGGAAACCAACACACACCCACATACACATAAACCCACTGTCCAAAGACTCCTTAACAATTTATATTTAAGCATACTAGCTTTGTAATCAATGAATAAGTCAATTTCCTCTCCTCTCTCCATATAGTTTTTATACTCTTATGAAAATACTTTTCAAAAATGTAAAATATTAAAATTTATTGGGTATTCACTTTGGAAAATATTTGTGCTGGCTTAGGGATATATCACTTCAGGTAAATGTCTTTGTGAAGTCAGTTCTACAAACATTTATTAACTAATGTTTTCAGAGCATTGTATTAGGCATTTGATAGATTTCAAAGATTAAGATTTTATTCTTTCATGGGACTTGTAATATACATGACACATACACAAATAACTATAATGCAAAAACATTACATGAAAGTATAAGTATGTTATGAACAAAGTGTCATGTGATATCCAGACTACAAAAGGCCTTTATTGATGATTTAGCAAAGACTTTATCAAAGATATGATATTGAAGATCAGTTTTAAAGAATCAGTGAGCATTAAACAATTTGAATAAAGAATACTTTAGGATTTTTGTGATTAATACCATCAGGTCAAAGATATAAGAATGAAAAAAATGAAAATATTTGAGAAATTTGAGTATTTATTACTAATCAGTTGTTATTGTTTCTGGTCTGAACTAACACAGGGAATATGAAAATAAATTGTATTGATTGCTAAAAGTACATAACATTTTTAAATTAAAAAATAAAAAAAATATTTCTTTTGTAGGGAATTCACAGTGGAGAAATTTCTTCTATCAATGCAAATCTGTAACTTTTCTTTAACTCATTTTCTTAGAGCATTGTTTGAGTCCCTTCAATTTCAGTTTTTTGTCCAATGTCACATGTCTAGGATATGACTAAGGTAAAACTTGAAGGTCTGACTTCTCCCTGAGGTCAACTTCTTTACAACAATGTGTAACGCATATGCATATATGTACATATATGTGCATATGTACATATACATACTTATTCAATATTATGTGTCAGGTACTGTGGGATAAAGAAAAATTCTATCATTATATGTCTATTTCTTGCTTTTATGCATGTAGACACTATTATAGACTGTGAAGAAAGAAGTCAAGGCATGTTAGGCATTCATCTGGGTTTTGGAATCCTAATCATTTGGTTGAGTCACTATATTGTAAATTAGACCATCTCATTTTCAATATTTTCTCTTCATTTTTGCAAAGTAGATAATTTGAAAAACATTTTTGTTTCTTCATTTGGATCTGGAATTCCTAGTGATGAAATTCCATCCCCCAAATCAGATCTTATTTCTACCTTTTTATAGAGTTTGTTGTGGCATGGAGAGATTAAATAATGTTCCAAGTTGCATGGTTGGTACATGTCAAAGAGGGAACTTGAATCCAGGTATACCAGTCTATTAAGAGAGCTAGGTGGCACAATAGATAAAGTGGAGCACCTGGAGTCAGGAAGATATATTTCTGTGTTCAAATCTGGTCTCAGACACTAACTAGTTATGTGACCCTGGACAAGTCTCTTAATTCTGTTGTCTCCAGTTTCCTCATTTTCAAATGAGCTGCAGAAGGAAATGGTCAACCTCTTCAGTATCTTTGCCAAGAAACACCCAAAATGAGGTCATGAAAAGTTGGACAGAACTGAATCATCTGAAAAAGATGAAAATAACTACCTATGAAACCTCCATATTCAACATACCATACTGCCTCTCTTGAAGGGAAATATAACTTAAGGAATATGAAAATAATCTTGGAATGCTGAAGGTATACATTTATTCAATTAAAAGGAAAAAAATTCATTGAAGCAAAAAGTTAAAAATGAAGCTTATGTTTACAATATATTTCATGATACTTAATCTAGCATAAAGGTTAGAACATTTCTAAACTCTCCTTTCAAATTCGTGATAGACAACCCCAGGGATATTTACAAAGGGCAGAATAATGGAACACAAAAACCCTGGCAGGTTTTAATAAGCTGGAAATTATTTACCCATTGTCTGTATAATTAATATCCAAATATCAGCTCAGTTAATTTTAGAGGTTTATCACTGGGTGGATCACAAGGTGATGATATTTTGGGCTATAATAATTTTGACCTTTAATAATATAATAATAAAGGTAATCTACTATGTTTTAGAGGCATTCCAAACTTCTTTGGTATGGGGATTGAGTACCCACACTAATGAAATTATTGGTTTTTGAAATAGTATTACAATGGAAAAGCATATAAAGCTTTTTCACCTAGGTTATTAAATGGACAGTTTGACATGTTATATTCTAACTCATTTCAAGTATTTCCTATATGGGTCATTTTTGAATGGTATTATCTATAATCTCTGATTTAGTTTTAAAATAAAAAGGGGGGCAATGCTTTAATTTTGATTAGTTAGTGTAACTTGCCAAGGGTGGTAAAGAATTTTGGGAGAACTGTTTAGAGATTTCTAGTTATTTTTGAATAACTATCTTAGGACTGTTGATAGAAAGTTAAGAGAGAGTAAAGAAAAGGAAAAGACACATCTAAAATCCAAGTTCAATACTTCTCTGTGTTGCTTCTAAGAAATAAGGAAGACTTCAATTTTGTGCCGTTGAATATTCAGTTACATTGGTAAACTAAGCTCTGTTTTATGTGCTTCCTAACTGTGTGAACCTAGACAAGTCATAGCCTCAGTTTCCTTTTCTGGCATATAGAAATCATGTTAGTACCTACTTTATGGTTATGAGCATTTATTGAGATAAGGTATGGTAAGTATTTTACCAACTTTAAAGTACTACTTAAATACTAATAATTATGTTACCACTGCTGCTGCTTCTGCTGCTGCTACTACTACTTCTAGAAAATTAACATGATGTAGAAAAAACAGAAATCCTAATAGACATATACAAAACTTTGATTTGAAGAGAAAATTTTTTAGAATGGTTATTTTATTCTCTATATTTTTGGAAAAGGATGAGATATCACCTGCCTTAAGTAGGAGTGGAAAAATTAGCCTTGACAATTCTATGCAAACTTTTTATGATGTGACAGCATATTATTCTCTCCCTCTGGCAACTAATGAAAAAAAAAGCTGTCCACCAAAACCAATTCAGATATTTGAGTTGCCATTCCAGAAGGCAATGATTTCAGTAGCCCTTCCTTTTTCCATCATTAATTTTTGAACCCTTACCTTCAATCATAAAATCAATAACAAGTATTAGTTCCAAGAAAGAAGAGTGGAATGGGATAAGTAGTGGGGGGTTAAGTGACTTGCTCAGAGTCACACAGTTAGAATGTGTTTGAGACCATGTTTGAACCAAAGACGTCCCATCCATAGGCCTGGCTTTCAATCCACTGAGCCGTCTTGCTGCCCCCTTTTTGATTTTTTAAATTAAGCTTTTAATTTTTGTCATGGTGGAAATATTATTGAAGTGTTGACTGTGTATTTTGGAAGACTTCGATCCCTGCCATTTTGTTATCATAACAAAAATGAGATCATCACCTGTGCTTTATTACTGAAGAATATTGGCAATTAAAGCCATTATGTTGATATTTATTTCATTCATTTTATTGAAAGAATATCTTCCTCCTCTAAGGAATTATACTCATTCCAAATCATACTCATTTAGTTGATGAAGTATTTAAAAAGATTACATAACATCCAGGGTCATACACAAGACAAAGTATAAATAAATATAGCTGCACAAGAGATTTTTTTCTTTGGTCAAGAAATCTTCTCATGTTATGATGGCAACAGAGTTGACAATGATGGATCGAAATGTTTTGGAGTATTCTTTAGCAATCTTCAATTAATGCAGAATTCTTCTGGAATAGCATTAAACTAAAATTGAATGTGTGAGTTAATATGGGGCAGTAGAGAAAATATTTATTCTGGGATGGAATGATATCACTTATCTTTGTTAAAGTTCTGTCTTGTCCACAAAAAAGTCCGTAATGTCATTGACAATTGCAGATGAGGCCAAGATGATGAAGGAAGAAATACTCAAACCCCACCAAATACCCTCCAAATAATCATATAAGACTGAAAACATCTCAAAATTAATACTGGGGTGTCAGAAATGACAGAAGAAGGGGTGAAGTAGTACTCTGGCACAGAACAATATCAAGACAGACAGCAAAGTGGACTCATCTCCCTGGCATATATGGAAGGAGTGCTGAACAAACCTAAGCTAGACTTGGAAACAAACAGAAGGAGAAAGAGAATAATCAGCTCAGTCCTGCCTCGGCAGGGTACCAAAATCAGGATTACACAGGACCTAACAGTTTCTATATCAAAAGATTAGTAGATATGGAATATGACATTCTTCAAGGCAACAGTTCTAGGCCAATAACCAAAAATCACCCATCCAGTGAAACTGAGTATCATCCTCTAAGGGAATGGACATTTAATGAAATCAAGGAATTCCAGAAATTTATGATGAAATTACCAGAGCTAATAAAAAAATTCAGTGATCAAATTCAACACACAAAGGAAGCATAAAAAGGCAAATAGGAAAAATTCAAGGGATTCAGTGGCATTAAAGTAATCATATCCCTGCATGAGAAAAATAGTATCTATGATAACTTAATTACTTAGAAGGCCCAAAGCAATTAAAGGAAACAATGAGGTTAAAATGATTGATTTGTTGCATTGGAAAATGATAACTAGAATACTTAAGATACTTATGGTACAGAAGATACTTAAGATAATTTAAGGCAATTAAGGGAAACAATGAGGTTAAACTGTTATTACTAATAAGGTGATAACTAAGATACTTATGATATTGTTAAAGGTACTTATGATATTCTTAATCTCTCCCTCTGTCTCTTTAAGAGGCTGAAGAGCAGGATTTCTAAGTGGAGCAGAATTGACAGAGGTCAGTGAGCCAGAGCTGAAGATTCTGTTACCAAGGAGATGAGGGGAGAGATAAGGAAGGAACATTTGGCAGTTAAGGTCTTTTGCCTCTGGATCTCAAGAGGACAGGAGATCTGTCTCTTAGTCAAGGGCTACTGGCAGTTGACTACTGACAATTCGGATAGAAAAACAGATTTAAGGAGGTCATGTCCATTTATTTAGGAAGATAGGCAGTTAGTGAATCAATTTTAGATAGTGTAGGTTAGATAGGCCTGGTCTTGCCAGACAAGAAGAACTTGTCCTCAGAAGATAGTTAGAAGTAGGGTTTTAGAAATGTTAGTCAGTATTAGGAATTTAGGTATAATCAAAGGGTATTAGAATAATAATCTCTCTTTCTTCCTTTCTATTTTCTATCTGTACTTCTCAAATTAAACTGTGTTTTATTCAACTGCTCTCCTCACTTTTGTCAAACTCCTACCATTTAACCCTTACAATATCTATGTTATTTGAGCTACCTGATATACTGAAAACACCTAGGATGCTTAAGGTATTGAAAATCCTTAAGAACTTTATCACTATGAAGGCAAAGAATAGGAGCTGAGACAGAGAGCAAGGAGTAAGTTGAAATAATGGGATATTGTTTTTAATCAAGTTATAAGAAATACTTATTCCCAGGAATTATTGTAGGGCTTCTTTTGTGTAGTAAGCAGCAAGGGGGTACAATGGATCTAGAGACAGGATGACCTGAGTTCAAATGCTACCTCAGATATTTACTAACTATGTGACCTTCAACAAGTTGTCAATGACCCTGAACTATTTCAAAACTCATTTTACTTATCTATAAAATGTTGATATTAAAAGCACCTTTCTCCCAAAATTGTTATGAAGATTTAATGAGATAATGTTTTTAAAACACTTTCCAAACACTAATGTATTATTTAAAAACTAGGTATTATTATTTAGTGGTAGAAAGAATGCTAAACTTTGTGTTTATTGGCAGGACTTTCGATTTAAATCTTCACTTTCTCACATTTTCTGTATTAAAAAGGGCAAATGATTGGATGTCAATTTCCTTATCTGTAATATAATGAATTAGATAACCCCTAAGCTACCTTACACTTCTAAAATCATACTTTCTATGCTCATTAGATTAAGAGATCATAGGAATAGGATCATAAATTTAGAACCTGGAATTCACTGTGTCCAACCTCATCTTTTCACAGATGAGGCTGAGCTATATATCCTAACCATGATTCTGAGGTCAAGTGAATTGCCCAGGATCATACCACTATTATCTATACTAGTTAATATATTACTTGCTCCAACTCCATTGTGTTTTATCCTTTTTATCTCATTTGATCCTTAGAACAACTCTTGTGAGGTAGGTGTTATTATTATCCCCAAATATACAGATAATATATATTCTATAAAATGTATAGACAAAGGCACTAAAAGTCAAAATGTGAGTTTTCTTAAGTTCACCAAAAATTTTTGTCAAGGGGTACTTGAGTCTAGCCTAGAGAAATCAAATCCAGGTGATAGAAACCAACTATTTAAAAATAAATAAATAAAAACAAATAAGCAAACAAACTAGCCAAATCATCTTGTCAGAGAAAGGATAAGTCTCAAGTTAGAGATACTATCAGAAAGCTCTAGGAATTCAATTTCAATTCAATGTTGAATTGGATACAGAGATGCAATAGGCACCTTTGCTGACTAAGTAGGACTTCAGGGTCACATTGGCCAAGAGTTTCTTTTTTTACAATCCATTTCTCTCATTCTTATTTGGCTATTAAGCTCCATCATTGTTGTTGGTCAGTTCTAGTCTGACTCTTCATCACCTTATTTAGAGTTTTCTTGGCAAAGATAGTGAAATGGTTTGCCATTTTCTTCTCCAGATCATTATATAAATCAGCATCTAAGGAGAATAGGATTTAGTGATTTATCTAGTCATGTAGCTAGTGTCTGAGACCAGATTTGAACTCAGGAAGGTGCATCTTCCTGTCTCCAGATCCCATACTTTATCCACTGTGTCACCTAGCTGCCCACTATTCTACAGTAACTAAATTTTTGATTGTGCAAACTCTATCTCTACACATCCCAGAAGACCAAGGGACATTTGGTATCAGTGGTACACTAGAAAATAATTAACCATTGACTGAAAACAATGTGCACATGACACTTTTATACTGTGAAGTTAATATGCATTATTAACATTTTCTAAATCATTTTCTTAAATCTAGATAATGATAATAAAATGTTAGCATTAGAGAAAATGACATTTCTCTAGACAAACCAATGATAACTTTTCTGATATAATAATAATTACTCATATTGGGATGGGGTAGGAACTTGAGCTGTGATTTCACTGGAAGAGGTAACTCTCTCTACTAAAAAACTTACTTTATCAGTATACCATTCATGCAATTTATTCTAACTCAAGCCACTGAAGTTAAGTAATTTCTCCATGGTCATAGTCAGGAAAAGGCTCAGGCATAGTTCTAAGTCAATATGTGACTTCTGAATGTTTTTTATAAAAGACTTTTTACATTATTATAGCAGTTTTTCAGGTGAGAAAATTAATTTGGAGAAGGTAAATGACTTGCATTTGAGGCAGCCTGGTGTCACAGTGGTTAAAACACTAGTTGTGAAGTGAGAAAGATTTTGAGTTCAAGTCTGGCTTCAGATATTTAGTCACTCTGTGACCCTGGGCAAATTACTTAACCTCTGTCTGCCTCTGTTTACTTACCTATTTTGTTTGGTCATTTTAGTTCTGTCTGACTTTTCTTGATCTCATTTGGGGTCTTCTTGGCAAAAATGCTGAAGTGGTTTTACCATTTTCTTCTCCAAATTATTTTTAAAAAGATAAGGACCTCAGCCACTTCCTAGCTGTGTGACCCTGGGCAAGTCACTTGACCCCCATTGCCCACCCTTACCACTCTTCCACCTAGGAGTCAATACATAGAAGTTAAGGGTTTAAAAAAAATTAAAAAAAACCCAAAACAAAATAAAAAGATAAGGAACTGAGACACAGGGTTAAGTGACTTGCCCGGGTTCATATAGGTAGTAAGTATCTGAGGCCAGATTTGAACTTAGGTAGATGAGTCTTCCTGACTTCAGGCCTAGCACTATCTAATGTAACACCTAGTTGTCTATTTTGTAAAATGTACTAATAATTACAAGTACTTCCTGGGGTTATAATGAAGATCAAATGAGATAATATGTATAAAGTACTTAACACAATGCTTCATCACATATTGAATGTTTAATTTGTTCCCTTTTCCTTCTTGCTGCCCACATCTCTTTGTATCACTAATAGGTTAAAGTGAGTCCTCAGACCTAGATAATCAAATGCAATTAACCAATCAGTTAACAAGCATTTAGTCAATGTTTACCGTGTACCAGGGCACTATGTTGGGGACACAAGGAGATTAATTTAAATAATCTCAACCCTTAGAAAGTGTTGAAGATTATATACACACACACAACACAAATAAAAGATAATTTTGAGGAGGCAAGAGTAATAGAAAGTTGGAGAACACAAGTAAAAAGCAGCAATGTAGCTATGCATTTAAGGAAACTAGGAATTCAAAGACACCGTGGTGAACAAGCTTGCATTGAAGGTATGAGGAGTAGCTAGAGGAAAGTCAAGGAGATAGAGATGAAATGTCCTATAGAGGAACAGTGTTTGTGAAGGGGAGTAGTGTGCTACCAAATTAGAAAGGTAGATTGTAACAAGGTTGTTAAGGATTATAAATGACAAAGTGAGAAAATTATATTTAATCTTAGAAGTAATAGGGAGCCTCTGGAGTTTATTAAGTAGGGGACTAAGGTAATCAGACCTGAGTTTCAGGAAAATTATTTTGACAGCTCTATTGAAAGTGGATTAAAGTAGGAAGAAATATGAGGCAAAGAGAAAACTGAATCATGCTATTTTTTGTCATATATTTCGGGTGGGATAGTTACCTATAAGTTATATAATAATAGGCACTAATTATTATATAACTATAAAATTTATATTGCCCTTAAGCCATACTCATAATTATTATTAGTTTCGACATACAGATTACAATTTAGGGAGCATGTGTTTCCATTTACTTTTATGAGAAATGGAAAATGTTGAACAATTAATAACAAAAATGAGATGGAGTAGTGATGATGTTTCTTTTTGTTTTGTCTTAAAGATAATCATCTATTTTCAAGATCCTGAGAATCAACTATTTGCAGATAAAAATCTGAAATATAACCATAGTGATTTGCTACTCTGATATTAATTTGGTACTTTGATTTGTTAATCAGAAAAAAATTTTCAATTAAGTCTTTAAAATAGTTAACATTAACAGGCTATTTAAAAATTTAGACCCCATTAGTAAAAATATGATCACTGACTTGGAGTTGGAAGAGTTGGAAAGATAATTCAGGACACTTGTCTTCTCATTTCCACCTTTGTTTTAGAGTACTAAAAGATGGCAAAGGGATTCTACTTTCCCAGAATAGGCTAAAGCAGGTAGGATGGGTTAGGAGTTACATGAGAGCAGATTTAATATTTATAATTACAAATTATAAACTCCACTTTTAGAATTAAATCTGACTTAAAATGGAATTGTCTGATGTGTGAAAGTATTAGAGTTTCCTGTTCCTGGAGTTATTGTTGTCATGAAAATTTATGCTTCAGAAAATATAGACAAGATGACCCCTAGATTCCCTTCTAACTTTTCTATTTTGTGATAGGATAATTTTATATTGAGATGACCAATTCGCAGATTAGTCGAATATGGGACCATAGCATTGCTTCTGATTTCCTCTGCCTTTTTTTGTTGTTTGACTAAAACACTGTCCTGTGAATATGCCACCTTTGAAATTTAACTTCATCTGAGGAAGAAGAAATGTTTTCCAAAAGATCAAAGGCTATTTGATCTTGAACACTAAATAAAAAGATAATGATCTTTCCTCATGATTTTATAACAGAAAATACTTAATAAAGTATATTTGATGAAGCACATAAAAGATTTCTTCTTCATTTGAAATCATCTTATACATTTCACATTCCATCTGAAGAGATAACAGATTTCTCATGCTGTACCACTGGGCCCAATTAAATGGACCTTTCTTAGGCCATACTCCTTTTGAAGTCAGTGTATATTTTGACTGACTAAGGTCTGTATAATCAAGCATAGTGTGAACTAAATCTTTCCCTGTAGACTAAAAGGTACTAGAAACACCAGTTGATTAGATGTTTTACATTTTGAAGTACCCAGAAATACATTGAGCCAGTGGGGTTTGTTTTGGATAGGCTAATGATTATTATTATCATGATGATTATTTGCTGAAATGAATATACCAATGGATTGTTTCACTTTCAATCTGAATATCATCACCACTCATTAAAATAATCTGACTTTGATATGTGTTTTTTTTGTTCATCCTAATGTTTTCTATTCTCCTTTTTAGATGAAACAAGAACTTTTATTTTGCTTTTATTTATTCCTCCAACACATTTAAAAGCCATCATATAATAATAGTGTTAAGAAAAGAAAGTTAGGTATGTCATTCAAAAAAAATCAGTACTAAACCTCACTCTCTTCTTGGTGGTGCATTGGGAAAACATTGTCAAATTTGAAGTTTAAAGAAATATTTTGCATTTTAAACAAAATAGGTTCTCTGAGAGCTTAAGGAAAAATCTCATAAACAACTAATAAGATTTCTTTTCAAATTACCCTTTAATTTCTCACTCTTTCCCTTACAAATATAAATCATTCTTTCATGAGAGGTCTGGTCTTTTGCACCTTCCTCTGTAAATATATAGGGATGACATTTCCCACCAGCCTATTCTTCTTTGGACTCTGTCATTCTTTCACAGAAAACTTCATTTTAGAAAATCACTTCAGCCCTGGAAATCAAACTAGAAGGTTTCTCTTCCCCTGCACCCCCTCCCTTCATCTTTATCATTTCTTCCATTTCCTTTTATATTGGTTTTATTTACTAGAATAAAAGCTCCTTGAAAGCAGAGGTTCTATTTCTTAATAGCTTAATAATTAACTTAATAAAGTTAATAATCCCTAATTATTAACTAAGAAGAGTTTGTAAGAATATAGTAGTCCTTCAAAGTATGTTTGCTTTCTGACAAAATTTTTTTAACCATTAAATATCGATATTAGTAAAAATTATTATGAATATATCAAAGACAGCTAGGTGGCTCAGTGGATTGAGAGCTAGACTTAGAGATGGGAGGTCTTGGGTTCAAATCTGTCTTCAGATACTCCCTAGCTTGTGCAATCATTTAACCTCCATTGTCTAACCTTTTCTGCTCTTCTGCCTTGTCACCAATGTGTAGTACAGTTGCCCCTCATTTATCCCTGATTCACTGTATCAAGAGTTTTTTTTAATACATCTAATTCTGTATTACAGAATTACACTTATTTTGGCACACTATTGGCTGATGGAATGAAAGGCAACCTACCACAGTGCTGTGTTCTGTGTCCTGAGTGCAGATTGGCTCAGTAATTGTAGGTTAATAAGAATGTGGAAAAGGTTTATAGGAGGGTGGGAAGGATTTATAAAGCCTTAAGGTATATGTAAATAATAAAATAATACAACACTGCTACTTTGCTGATTTCCACCTATCACAGGGGTCTCTGGAATAACTCCCAAGATAGGTGAGGGATCATTGTACTGATTATAAGATAGAAGGTAAGGGTTTTAAACAATAGTATTATTATATTATTGGAAATTTGAATTTGCAACCATGGGTGGTCCAGCTACAACTCTGACAACCCTTCCTTTTGCAGCAACAACACTACTCTACATTTTGTTTTTTCTCTGAAAAACTCTGGATTCCCTCAATTGTTATTTGAGTTCTTTGGTACTTAGTTTTGCCTGAAGGAGAGAAATGTAGATTTTTTTTTAATATGCTGGTTTTTTACTTGATGAAATCAGTTTACAGTTTTAAGAGGGTTTAAAAACATTCCATTCATATCATAATACCCTTCTACCCATCTGTCCACATAAATGATGCATCTCAGAAATAGCTACCTTATGTTGAATGTACTATATGGATTTGTGACTACTCAAAAACATACTTTACAAGCCTCAGTTTGTTCTTTTTTTCTCTAGATAGTCAGATGATGCCAGTGAGGATATATAAAGGAACCTAAAGAAAAATTGGATCCACTGAGGAAAAGCAGTCATAAAGACATGCTTGAGAGCCAGCCTTTTTTTTTTTTTTTTTTGCCTGTGTACTGGGAGTTCTGAAAGCTGATGATTCTGACTTCTTTGCTGATTGATGGCTTGCAGGACTCAGTACTCTGAGCTATATTGCCCTGCTTCTAGGTCTGCACCACAGTGCAGATTTGATGTGTCCCAGCCCTTTAGGACCTCACTTCAGGCTAGTAGTAGGTCAAGGGGTGCTGAAGGAATGTGTGTGGGGTTTCAAGGTGCTCTGTTGTTGATGTTGACATTGTCCTGGAATCCCAAAGTTGGTCTATTAAAGACCTATTTGGTTGCTCAGAAAGTGGAGCAACTTCTTTGTGCAGTTTTACTTCTGGTTCCCCCTTTCCCTATGAAAATTGATTCTTTCTGTCTGCTTTTCGGCTTCAAAATGTTTTTCACAGGAGAGCCCCTTCTCTCCATTGTGTTGTTTTTTCCCCCCTATCATTTTGAGGTGCTTTTTAAAGACTGGCTTGGAAGGTTTCTCAGAGTGGTTTCAGCCTTCACTGCTACTAAGCTGCCATTTAAAGCCTTTTGAGGTTCTTTGTACAAGAAAGGCTACCTTCAAATCCCTGCATTTTCACTGACTGATCTCTTTACCTGGAATTCTCTCCCTTCTTATCTTTGCCTCCTGGCTTCCTTCTAGTCTCAGCTAAACTCCCATGTTCTGCAAGAAACCTTTCCCAGGCCTCTTTCTTAGATCTAAGTTACCTCCTACTTATCCTGTTCATATCTTAAGTGTACATAGTTTACATTTTGTTGCCTCTGTTTGACTGTAAGCTTCTTAAGAACAAGATTGTCCTTTACCTTTATTTGTATTCCCCAAACTTATGCCTGAAACATAGTTGGTATTCATTAAATGCTTACTATCTGAATGACCTCACTAAAATATTGCAGAGTTTAAAGATTAAATTGTCTTATAATTTTCTGGAAATGTTTTTGGCTATTTAAAAGTGTTTTTAAATACATTTAATTTATTTTCAAATGTTATATTTAGTGGCCTAAAATTATACCTACTATATTCACGTATTATTTATGAAAGATAAGTAATTCATTATTATATTGTATAGACATGGATCTCAGAGATATTGTTTAAAAGTAAATCATTATAAGGTGAGTATACAAACTATATGAATACCGTGTTATAATGAAGAGAGCCCCTGTATAGATGATTTAGACGGGTGACTAGGATTTGACAGACCTAGTGACAGGGAGGTCTCTTCAAGGACAAAGGAGCAAAGATGGCTGCATTATCTATCACAGGCCAGTACAAAAACAATCTGATTGCTGTCTCTTATTAACAAGGTTTATTAAAATTGTATCAGAAACTGTGGTACAATTGAACATAACAGACCTCTACTAGCAGCAATGCAAGAATCCAGAGCAAGGCTGAGGGACTTATGAGAAAAAAAACTAGCCACATTCAGAGGAAGAACTGTGGGAGTAGAAACACAGAAGAAAAACAACTGCTTGAACACATGGGCTTATTCTTGGGGATGAAGACACTAAACAATAACTCCAGTCCAACTATCAATAATATGGAATTAGGTATTAATCAATGGTACATGTAAAACCCAGTGGAACTGTGTGGCAGCTAAGAGAGGTTAGAGGGGTTTGGGGAGAGGGAAAGAACATGAAACATGTCACTGTGGGACAATACTCAAAATAAAAATAAAAATATTTTTAAAATGGTATCAGAAGATGGGGGGTGAGGATTGTGGCTTTTAGGGTGCTTCCCTATCACTAATGTCTCTTTCTTATGGCCCACCAGTCTGACTTTGTATCAGTCACTTCGTTCCTCAACAAAGTCAAGGCTGCTCTGAATTACACTCTCAGCCTAAAAATCCCCTTCTGTCTAATATAGTTCTAGGCTAAACCCACGCAGGAATGTAGTCTCTAGAATGTAGATTGATTAAAAATGAAGGCAGGTGTCAGAAATGATGGAGTTCACCCCAGAGAAGCTAAATCCCCACCCCCAGGCAAATTTGGCAGTTCAACCAGCTCCTTCTCTGCTTTTGGTCTTCTTATTGTTTCAGCAGAGTAGACAACTTCAACTAGCTTCTCAATCCAGCCAGATTTCTCACTGGATCAAGTTAGAGAGTCACAGGAGGTCAGAGCTGAATCCTGGATATGGTTTTTGCTCCAGAGTCACGGTCCAACTCCTCAACTGCCAGTCTGAATCCTAGCATCCTCTCTCCTCTCAAGATTCTAACAGGGTTTACTCCTGTCTCTCCTCTTCCACAGCATTCCGTGTCACTCTGCTTGCAATCTTGTCTCTCTTTCCAAAAACTCTTTCACAGCTGATATCTTTCAATATTGTCTTCCAAAGACATCATTGGGGAAAACAATAAAGTATTCAATAAAGGGAGCAAAGAAATTTCGAAGGGGCCAAAAAGTGGCCAGTATTCATTGAGCTTTTGAGTGTGACAGTAGTATTGAACAGTTTTATTGACCTTATTTATATTGCTATTCAGTTTCAGCAGCGTCTCCAGGGATTGTTAGCAGGTAGTAATCTCAGCAAAGAATTCTACTTATTCATTTGTAGTAGAGCTAAAAAATAGAAGTTAGAAAGAGATTGTTACTTATTAAGTCTAATAATCTATCTGATCTAGCTAGGTTTTGTGGTCACCAGAAGAGATTTAGAGGTGACCCACCTCTTGCATTGATTTAGTAAGTTTGGATCAAGAGAAAATTACACAACATGCATAGATTTAGATATTGAACAGACACTAATCATCAGCAAGTGCAACTCCCACACTTTAAGGATGATAAATAAGGCCAGAGAGGTGAAATGATTTGCCCAGGGTAATAGATAATATGGTTGGTAGTAAGAATTTGAACAAAGATCCTCTGTGTCTAAATCCAGAAGTCTTTCTTTTACATTTAGCTAAAATGTATACATGTGTCATGTGAAGACCTGTTACAATAGTCTGTTGATACAGGCATTATAGCTACTTGCTAAAGTACTTATAATGTGAGTGCTCTTGAAAAAGTCATAGGTTGATAATGTAGGGAAGGATTTATGAGGTCACTTGGCCAGGGCTCTGTGGTTAGGCATGACCTGAAAAGACCATGAATATTGAAGAGAAGTCAGTTGATTGTCCTTCCAGTTTTTAAGTGTTTTTGTTGTTATTTATGAAAGGAAGTCATCTTTAAGTAAGGCAACAGTCATTTGAAGAGTCACTGAAAGAAAAAAAAATATACTTTGTTCTGAAAGGTGGAATTTTGATTTCCTGCAGTGTCTCAGGTCCTTTGTCAAGAGTGTCATTGAAGCGTTCATGCTTTTCTTCCTAGAACATTACCATAAAGTTCAAACATTCTGATTTACCCCTTGGTTGTAAAGAAAAGACGAAAGTACATTGTCTGGAGAAAAATGAATAGTAAAAGCAGATACCATCTGTAAAGAATGATCAAAGTCTCAAAGCATACCAATATTGTAAGGGAAAAACAAATTATTGCTTAGTCTTTAAAGTAGGTAAGAACAAAAGTAAGAGCACTCAGAAATGATTATTTCACCTTCTTTGAAGTAGGTTAGAAATATGCAACAGAAAAAATGATATTATTGAGAGCAAAAAAGGAAATCACATTAAGATTTTTAAGTGAAAAAATGTTTTCTCAGTATATTGAGCATTAAAAAATAGAAATGCTTATAAAGTTTTGAATTTAATAATGATATACTTTCTCAGAAAGACATGTCTTATGAATGTTTTAATTACAGAATCAAAACTGTGAGGATGAGCTAAGATTCATTTAAACTTGGCTTTGGAAGAATTTATTGGTTTATTCAAAAATGCCAACTAAATAATAATTGCTGAGTCCTATTTAACCCATATAAAAATTATTCCCCTATCATTACCAGGTTATTTATAAGATTATGTCTGAAGCTACTTCCAATATTGCCTACTTTTCTCCAGATAGACCAGAAAATAAAATTTTTCATTTATTAATTTTAGATTTATTGAAGCATAGCTATTCAAATACTTTTCAAGTATTTACTTTTATTTTTTGTAATGTTCTACAAATTATTTTTACATTCTCATGATTTCCTCCAACTTCACCGAAAAAAAACCCTTTTCTTTGTAATACATATAGTCAAGCAAAATAAAATCCTTAAATTGTACCTGTGTGAAAATGTAACCTCTTTACTTATCTCTAATCTACAGTTTTCTAAGGAAATACAGGAGTCATATGCCACAGTTTTCTGAAATTGTGATTTCAATATGCATGTTTAGATTTCTCAAATCTTTGAATCCTATTTTACTTTGCATTATTTATGTCCTCCTCTTTCTCCTTATTTTATTTTTATTATTATTTATTGTTCTCCTGTTTCTGCTTATTTTGCTTTGTAATTTGTAACTTTCCAGATTTCTCTCAATTCCTTATAATTATATAAAGAGTAACACACCATTAAAGTCACAGAACACAATTTATTAAAACATGATATTGCTCCACTTTTTTGCTACACAAAAATGCTGAAAAATAATGTATATGTGTGTGTGTGTGTGTATGTATGTGAGTATGCTTATATGCGTGTGAAAAATATCAGAATTTTCAGTGTAATGTTTATGATGCACTAAGAATTTTGGGATTCTGTGGTATGTTTGTATGTAAACAGAATTTTGAGATACTATGTTTATGTCTCACAAAATGCATGTTTATATGTGTACATATATACACACATAATTTTCTTTTAATTATAAGCATTAGAAGAAGAATAAGTATATACTTTTCTCCTCTTTTGACAACTTTAATATATATATGCATATATATATGTATACACATATATTTTGCAGTGGTATCACTGGAGCAATGTGCATAGTTAAGTGATAAAAATGTTTTAGTATATTTTTCTTTCCCCAGTCCCTGCAAAATTTGGGGGCTTATTGCTAAAAAATCTGGTATAAGTAAACAATAAGAATTGTTTTAAATTATATGCTTACAATTTGTATTTCTTCTTTTGAATACTGCTATTTATATATGTAAAACAAAGATATTGTTAACAAACTTGTGAGCATGCATCTCACATAAATCCATGATGTACAAACTTCCCAGTAGCCTGAGATTCTGAGCTTTTAAACTGAAATGATATTTATACATGAGCAAGATTACACAAATTCAGTTTAGAAGAAATCTGCCAAGTGGGATTTTTTTCTTGTTAAGGTTGCTTTCCTTTAGAGGCAGGATACCCTCTTGGCAAAAAGGTCAGGTCTTGCCATCCCTTTTCTGTAGGGTAGATGACATAACCTTCTTTTACACATAAGGTGGTAACAAAGATAGTCAAGATTATTCTGTAGCTTCAAAGCCAAATGAGATAACAGCCTCCAAAGCTCCTGGATGTATTCAAAGAAACTGAAGGCATATATAAACTCTCCTTGGCAAAGATATCTTCAATGAATTATTTTATTAATTTTAAGCACACTACAATTATTGATTATGGATTCTCATAAACATTTAATCAATTAATATTTGGAATTATCCCTTATGATGAAATTCATCATGTCTACAACTTATTATAATATTGATCATCTAATAGGGTTACATACAGCGAATATAGAGCTAGAAGGCATAAAATAATGAATATAAACTGAAGTTATTTAATTAGATTATCTGTACATATCTTTTGACCATTCTTCTCTTAAGGCATGGTCCTTATTCTCAATTTTTTACATTAATATATCTATTATTTAACCCTTGAAAGAGGTATTTGTTGCAAAGATCTTTTCCTCAATTAAGTGTTGTTTTTTTCAATAATTCAATTGTGTCTGATCCTTCCTGACCCCTTTTAGGGTTTTCTTAGCAAAGATACTACAGTATTTTGTCATTTTATTCTCTGTGGATTTAGGCAAATATATATTTAATAATTTGAGCAGGTCACATAGCCAGTAAGTGTCTGATTCTGGATTTGAACACAGTTCTTCCTGATGCAAGGATCAGTGCTTTATGCAATGAACCACCCTAATTTTAACTATACTGATTTTAATAGTAGAAAAAAATTTCAAAATGTATATGACTATAAATATTCTTCTATTTTCATTGACTTTAGAATCTTCTAAATAAACCATCATGTCTTCTGAAAGTAGAGATAATTTTGTTTCTTCTGCCTATATTTATTTTCTCAATTTTTGTTTTATTTTTATAGCTAAAATTTTTAAAACCATAATATATTATACCACTGATAATGGAAAATAATGATTTACCACTATTATTGGAAACACTATCATTGTTCATCTATTATAACTAATGCTAGTATTTCATTTTAGATAACTCATAGGGTCATAAATTTAGGGATGCAATTGACTTCAGAGATAATCTATTGCATCTCCTTTATTTTACAGATAAGGAAATTGAGGACAAAAGAGGCTAATTTACTTACCTAAGAAAATACAAGTATAAAATGAGTGGCAATCTTCAACAATATGATCCTGCCTCTTAAACCAAGATTTTAATTATAATCCAATTAACTGCTTCATGGCAAATTGTTTTTTTTTTCCATTTCATCAAGCTATCCCACTTATAGTTTCTCATACTAAAGAAAGTTTCATTTATTCCTTGATTTTAATAATGTTAATATACATGACTGCTATACTTTATCAAAGATTTTATTAGATCTATGAATACAATCAAACAATTTTGTTTTCATTTTTATTATTAATATATTTTATTATGCTCCTAGGTTTTAAAATGTTGCATCATTCTTGCATTGTTGGTATTATGTAAGGGGGTCAGAGTGGATATCTGTTGAATATATTCCTTTATTCTTTAAATTAATCATATTCAATATTTTTCATCAACAGTCACTAGTAATAGTGGTACATAGTTTTCTTTTTATCTTTTAAAAAATCCTTTCCTGGTTTGTATAACAAAACTATTCAACTTATAGAAGGAATTTGAAAAAGTGCTTTCTGTCTTGATTTTGGTGTAGGAATAAGTTATGTATAATCTAGTTTTCTAGGATTAGTTGAAAGAAGGGAATTTTGAGATAAGTCCTGGGAAAGGATTCTGGGTAAGAAAGGAATTGTGGGTCTACAACTTAAAATAACTGAACTTTACTTCCTTCTTGGATTTTGACCAAGCTGGAGGGAAGTTTTGTCTCTCTGCCTACAATTCCCATAAAGCTGAAGGAGGATTTTTCCTCTGAGATATTCTCCCTAGAAAGTCAGGATTCTGTGGAGAAGTCCTTGGCATCCAGGTAGAGGATTTACTTGGAGGAAACCAATTTCCCTGAGTCCAGTTTTCATCTGCCAGTGGTCCAGCTGCCAAAATTCCTATTGGTTAAGGTAATCCAAAGCTTTCTATCTATAACTTTGGTTACTTTATACAGCAGTTAAGCCCAGAGTTTTTTTTTTTATTTATTCTTTCTTATTAGTTATTGGTAGTAAGTTTAGGTTAAGACAGATAGCATTGGTGGGGTTTCTTAGATAGAACAGGGAGCTGTAAGCAGGGCCCAGAGAGGAAACCAAAGGCTCTCCTTAAGCAGGAGACTTAAAAGTGGGGTGGAGTTAGTTTGAATAGTGCTAGGGTCCTACCTATCAGTTTCCTTTATTCCTTTTTTTAAAATAAACTTTATTTGTATAAGTCAAGGGTTTTGCCCTTCACTGGCACTGGGGAGTTCCTAGGTGGGTTGTAACATCTAACATCCCTCTAGGACTCTTCCACATTACATTGGCAACATTTTTTAATTTTTAATCATATTCACACATTTATCCATCTGGACATAATAGACCTCCCCTTTGGCTATTCTTGGAAGATTATATATATATTATTCACTTCTTTTTACTCAACTTGAGTTATTTAAATATTCTTCTAATTCTATTCATCTAAAAATATAATTTTATTGAAAATATTAATTCATTAAAATTTTTGTTAGTATATGAGTTAGTAAAATAAATTATTATAAGATAATATTGCCAATATTATGAGATATTAAGCTTCCTTCATTTCCTATTCATATGTTGTAAATTTTCCTTTTAATTTAAAAAAAATCCTCTCTGACTTAGATTAATTTAGCCAGTAGTTTGACTATTTTATTAAACTTTGCAAAAACTAGCTCTTGACTATCAATTGAAAAAATATTTTTAGAATAAAATTTTAAAACCTATTATTTTTACTATATGTCCCTACTTCTATTGTTCCAGGATAAGTGACATATTCTCACTTTTCTTTGAATCATATAGAATCTATATTCCTATTTTTTAATTTGTTAATTTTTTTATTTCTTTTACTTCCATGCTGAACTCAACGATCATTTCTTTCTGTTCTTTGTTAATGAAGGTGTTTAGTCCATCAATTAAAGAACATTTATTAAGTACCTACTGCAGGTAAAGTTGGAATTTATTATTTGCCAACTATGTGTGACTTGCATTTGAAGTGCTATAAATGCCAGGAAACTAAATGATAGTTCTTGCTCTCAAGGAGCAAAGCACTACATACCAACAAGCCATTACAGGATAAACTAGAAATAGTCTGTAGAGAAAAGTCACTAGATTTAAGGGTTATTGGGAAAGACTTCCTGCAGAAGGTATTATTTTAGCTGTGACTGAAAGAAGTCATGGAAGTCAGGAAGCAGAGCTGAGGAGGGACAGTATTCTGGGCATGGAAAATATCTACTTAAAGTACCCTGACTGATCATGAAGTGAATTATGCAAAGAACAGCATAGAGTCCAATACCAATGAATTGCAGAATAAAAAAGGGAGTTTTAAAGATTTTGAGATTCCTCTAAAGTCTGCTTTAATTATATACTTTAAAAAAGGCAGTTCATGATACAATGAATAGAGTTCTGGGCTTGAAGTCAGAAAATCTGATTTCAAATTTGACCTCACACTTATTAGCTTATTATGTGATCCTGGACAAGTCACTTAACATTCACCTCAACTTCCTCAACTGTAAAATGTAGGTAGCACTTACCTCTTAAGATTGGTGCTAGGATCAAATTAGATAATATTTTAAAATTTTTTAATTAAAAAAGCAGTTATAATGTTTAGTGCATAATAGAAACTGTATAAGTGCTTATTCCTTTCCCTTTCCTTTTGAAACACTCTCTTAATAAATCATATATTGCTTCTGTTTTTATTTGGCCAATGAATTCTTTGTGTCTCCCTAATTTCTTCAAATCACAGAACTTGGAAGTTGGAAAGGACTTCAGAGATCATCTAGTTCAAGAATGTTTAACCTAGGTATAGATTTCAGGGAATCTATTAGATGAGAAAAATATTTTCATGATTATTTGGCTTCCTTTGTAATCCTATTTATTTTATTTTATGCATTTAAAAGCATTATTCTAAATAGAAATTCATAGGTTTTACCAGATTGCCAGAGAGTTCTATGATGTAAAACATGGTTAAGAACCTCATTATCTCATACAACTCATACACAAGAAAAATCCCCATTATAACTCATTCAACGTTATCTCCCTGTCTGCTTAAAGAACTCATCAAGAAGGAGGAATACACCACCTTTTGATTCAGGATTCCATGCCTGTCCTATTTTCTACTCTCTGGAACAGTCCTGAGCTACTTGATGGATTTGTGGGGATTGTGGTCTTCTGTGTGGGGACCCTGTACATTAACTTCATGAGCTACCCCTTCTACTATTGGATGGGGTTTCAGAGAGGAATATTGGAAAACTCTGAGTATGGTCTAGGATTTAGAGTTTTAGCATAAGCCTGATATATCATATTTTAGCATAGATTTTAGCATGTTGATATATCTTTTTTATGGAGGGAGAGGAGGGGAGAAGAACTACAAAAAGTAGTATCACTGGTGGCTCTCTAAAAATTCATTGATCCTTTGTTTCCATTTGGTATTTTTTTTTCCATTTTTCCAGAAGCAGTTCTAATAGGAATTTTGCTTAGCTCATACCTTTTAGGTCATCATCTTTACTATATGTTCATTCTTCTATTGTTCCAGAATAAGTGATAAATAGGAAAAGCTCAAAAGATTACAATAACCAGGAAATAAGGATGGATTCTGACAGTACTCATTTAAACTTAGGACTTAAAATGCAACTTAAGAGCAAATCACATTTGGTTTCAATATTTTTAAAGTCCATTTTTGAGTATTGTTCCTCTCTCAGTGTATCTTTTTTCCTACTTCCATATACCTGCAAATATTTCTTGCCTAGGTCAGAAAATTGGAATCAAAGTATAACTTATTTAAAGGTAGAAGGAATTTTAAAGGTCATAACCAGCAATCTAATTTTGAAGATGAGGAAATTTATATCCTGAAAGGATAAGCAAGTTGTT
Source organism: Gracilinanus agilis (assembly GCF_016433145.1). Lineage (NCBI taxonomy): Eukaryota > Metazoa > Chordata > Mammalia > Didelphimorphia > Didelphidae > Gracilinanus > Gracilinanus agilis. The sequence goes on from NC_058130.1 coordinate 235,843,336, forward strand.
GAAGGACAGGTCTAAAAGTGGAAAAGCCAATATTTCATCCATACCTTGTTTAGCCCAGATATCTTTCCATTCCACCATATAGATGAAATCAAATTTCATGGACATTTTAGTTTGAAAGCTTAAGGTAGGATTTTTTAAAAAACAATTTTGATGAAGTTATATTATTTTCCCCCTAAACTAATAGATTGAATTTTTTTCATGCTCCCTCCTTCCATTCCTTAAAATGACTGCTAAATTAATTATCCGGAGCTTCTTTTTTGACATTGGCTCTCTATTGAAATTTCTGCTCTAATTAAATTCTAGTTATTTAAGGTTTCCTGTTACTTGATGTGAATTAAATTAGGTTTTCCTCTAATTTCCCATTACTCAGAACTAGTCAATTACTTTCTCATCCTTTACTTTTAACACCTTTCTTAGACTTTTGGCTTATGATATGAGGCAATAGAGAGAATATTAAAATATTCATAAATATGAGTAAAATTCAGCAAACTAGCATCCTGCTTGAATGCTTCATTTTCACAGGCAGGTGATTTTGAGCTCTTATATCCTGTTGACCCTCTAAGCTCTTCAGCAGAATATTTTTGACCAAAGAAATTCAGGAAATAGCCCAAAATGTGTGATGCTCAGTGCTACGTGTCTCTTTCCTGTTTTTCCAGTTGTAGTGTAAGAAAAAAGGATTTTGAAATTAATGAGGATCATTGTTATTAGTCTTTCTGTATGTGTAAATATAAATATATGTATAAAATATATATTAATACTATTAAGTATCATTTGTAATATACATGTACATAATAATATTAACTAACATTTATATAGCACATATTATTTGCTAGGCAGTATATCAGGTGCTTTGCAATTATTATTGCATTTGATCCTTATAATAGGGCCAGCCTGTGAAGTAGGTACTATTATCTCCATTTTGCAGTTGAGAAAATTGAGGCAAAGAAAGGTCATGACCTGCTTAGGGTCACAGATCTAATAATGATCTGTGACTGAATTGAACTCAGATCCTCCTGAGTCCAGCCTAGCACTCTCCTCACTATGCTATCTAACTTTCTCCATGGACTAAGAATCTAAGAATCCTGAATCAGTATTAGATTCATTTGACCACTTAGTTGGTTTCATAGCACTGCATTTTTTCTCTCTATTATTTGTTATAAGGAGTGATTTTCTGTGGAAGTGAGGGAAAAGGAGTGTATTTTCTTTTAACCCTTGCCTTCTGTCTTGGAGTCAATACTGTGTATTGGCTCCAAGGCAGAACAGTGATAAGGGTAGGCAATGGGGGTCAAGTGACTTGCCCAGGGTCACACAGCTGAGAAGTGTCTGAGGCCAGATTTGACCCTAGGACCTCCCATCTCTAGGCCTGGCTCTCAAATCACTGAGCTACTCAGCTGCCCCCCAAAAGGAGTGTATTTTGAAATAAAGCTGATGTAAAACAAAAGATATAAAAGACTTTTAAAAGATTTGCACAGTTTTTAGAACATCATTAAAAGTTAGTTTAATTATTTGGTACTTGAAAACTTTTCTCAAAAATAAACTGAAAGCACTGAGAACTAAGCGACGTGGTGGAAACTTTATTAGACATAGGTCAGAGAAACTGGATTTTATATCTTTCTTTGTACATTTCCTAACTGTGCAATTCTGACCAAATCATTTTACCTTCCACCAGCTTTAGTTTACTTATATGTAAAATGGGGATAATAATAACAATGTCCTAAAATTGTTGTGAAGTTCAAATGAGGAGATACACACATAAATATCAATATATATGTATTTATATATACATACATGTATGTATGTATACATATATGACTTTATAGACCACAAAGCTCTGTATAAATGCTAGTTATTTATTAGTATCAGTAGAACTACTTTATATGTCTATGTGTGAACATATATACATGCATAACATGCATATACATATAATTGGCTTCACAAACTATAAAGTTCTATATAATTCCTAGCTATTTATTAATAGTAATACTAATTACTACTATTAGAACTGCTACTTTATGGTTTGAAGTCATTTAAAAATGACTATTATTTCTTAAAAAGTGACCCTCATTCATATGAACATTATAACTATAAATGAAACCTAATGATATATATGAGTTTAAACAAAATCAAAAGGCATATCCCTCCCATGGAATTAAAATGTTAATTAGAATCCAGATTAAAATATATATTCAAATAAAACAAACACCCTATTATCCTTGGGCTTTGTACTCATGGCCTCCAAAATAAGAGTCAGGGACCCTGGAAACTCATGATCTGACCCTCAATGAGTAGATAATTAACCAATTAGAAGGTAGGAAGATTGATCACATCTCATCCTCTCAGCAAATTCCATCATGAAGTTTGTCAACACAACTCCATTTACCTTTATCCCTAATACTCTTCATCTTCACTCTTTGCTACATAAACCCTCAACCTCTCCTCTTCTGACTTGAGTATACCCCCTCAGGGAAATTAAAACCTAATCCCTAGCTGAGAACCTACAGCAGGAGCAATAGATGCCCTTGGTAAATGTACTCCCTCAAACCTCCAGCAAACCAGTCTTCAGATCCATTGATCGGTTCATGGTTGTGACGGATGCTCCTTAGAGAATGAGCTCTGTGTCCATTGATGAGTAAAAATTCTCTCTTCTCAACATGTTGTGATCTTTATAAGTGACTTCATTACATCATCATTTTATCCCCCAATCCATACTTCTTCAAAACTCCTCTATTACTTGTATAGGACATTAGTATCTTCATTCTCTTTTATTCTCTACCTTAGCTTCATCTTTAATTTTGCATTCTTCCTTTTCTCATATATGGAATCAATTGCCAAATCCTGCTGTTTCTAGAGTCTTCCCATGTCTCTCACATCTCCATTTCTGTCCAGGCAACAATGAGTTATTCAGTCTCTCATCACCTCTTAAGTGGAGTATTTATTTCAATAGTCTGATAAATGGTTCCTTTGCCTCAATAATCTCCATTCACCTATCAATATTCCACAGTACCTCTATAAATAATGCAATAAAAATCCTAGCTATTACTACTATTGTTATTATTGCTGTAGGAACTTAATCACAACTATATTGACATTCTCACTTTGATGAAAAGCTAATAAAATGATTTTTCTATGACCATGTCACTTCCTTACTCAATAATATCCAGTGGTATAATATTGGTGAGAATTTAGTTATTCTCTCCCATTTTAACTTCTATAGATTTTACATATTTTCCATTGCATAATTAATCTTATAGCATTGTATCATTTTAATGATAGTGGTACATGATTAACGTTTTTTGAAACCACTTCTTCTAGAATATACTAAGGGTGCATTTAGCAGATAGGTCTCTCTACTTGGTAAGATCAAGATTTTGCTGACTGAACCATTTTCTAATCTCTCTCTCTTTAAATATTATTTGGTACCAATTTTTCCAAAAAGTGATGATATAGTAAACAATTTAGCTTTCAGTAAATATCTTTCATTTTCATCCTTTATTCTAATTCTGTTCTTGTCCTTTTATTTTTATTAAATTAAACATAAATAAAAATAATTTAATTTAATCACTTTATTCTAATATTGTTCTTGTCTTTTCTGTAATAAATCTATCATTTCATGTATAGCTAATTCTGAACAATTCCAAACCAGTAAAAGTTCAGTTTTATCAGTTAAGGTATTATGAATTTCACATTGTGACCTTATTCAGTAATTTTCAAATCTATCTTTTTTTTATGATCTTTTTCCTTAAAGTGATATGAGTTTAGGTAGTCTATATGCCTTTGACTCTCTATTTTCATAATCATTCTTCCTTCTCCACTGGATCATTGAAAACAAACCTTATGAAATTATATAGTTACTAACTTTATTTGTTTTGTTTTAACATTTAATAATATTTATTTTTTAGAAAAGTTAACATGGTTACATGATTCATGCTCTTACTTTCCCCTTCACCCCACCCCCAATAGCCGATGCGCATTTCCACTGGTCTTAACAAGTGTCATTGATCAAGACCTATTTCCATATTATTGATCGTTGCACTGGGGTGGTCCTTAGAGCCTACATCCCCAATTATGTCTGCCTCAACCCATGTGTTCAAGCAGTTGCTTTTCTTCTGTGTTTCCACTCCTGCAGTTCTTCCTCTGAATGTGGGTAGTGTTCTTTTCCCTAAATCCCTCAGAAATGTCCTGGGTCATTGCATTGCTGCTAGTAGAGAAGTTCATTACATTCTATTTTACCACAGTGTATTGGTCTCTGTGTACAATGTTCTTCTGGCTCTGATGTTTTCGCTCTAGTTACTAACTTTTTTAAAAAAATCAAGTTCTTCACAAAATTTCTCTATTACCATCTGTAGTAGTTGCTAGAACTGAGGCTGGAAATTTCTTGTTGATTGTATGAAGTGTAATTTTATTTATGATTTCTGAATAGTTCTACTTATTATCACTGCAAAGTAATATGATCAGGTGTCCCATAAAATACTATTTTTATTACCTTTAGGTACTCAGTGAAATCAACTCTGCGAACTTATCTCCAAGGAGAATCTGTGAGTTATTCTTTCTTTTAGCTACAGTACCTTTATGGCTTCTGGATTTGTTGAGGGTGGGAATATAAATATGTTTTTATTTAGTTCGTTTAGGAACCTCTTTTTGGGTCCCTGATCAAAGATTATTCCAAGCATTACAAATTGTTAGAGAATTATTTGTAGGTAGTCTAAAAATGTTGTCAGCCTTGGTATCTTCCAGTACTCTGCTCCCCAACACTCTTTTTTAATTGATTTCATGGGTTGGTACAGATAAAATTAATCATCCATTGGCCAATATGTTGTTGGTAAGATAACATAAAAAATGGTACCACTAGAACTCAAGCCCATATAACCTAACCCGGAATCAAACATTCTTTCTCATACTCTACATTTCCTCTCAAGAAGCTCATTGTCTAGTGAGAGAGCCAAGACATACACAAATGTCATTTGTTATTGTTGTACGGTCCTGTTCAACTTTTTGTTATCCTTTGGACCATAGCATACCAACCCAGCCCATGGACCATAGCATGCCAACCCTACACATCTTCCTGACACTGGGCCCATGGCTCTATCCACTGAGCCACTTAGGTGCATGAAAATATATACACTATGCAAAATATCTACAAAGCCAATTATACAAATACCATAATACAAGATTAGAACTTTAGGTGCATACTGGTAACAGATATTCATATTTATCAAAGGAGATAAATCTGAAGCAATCAGAGAAAGCTTAAAAATGTAGAAATTGAACCTAGAGGACCAGTAACTATAGTAGTCTGCTTTCTAGAAAAGTAGACAATATTATGGATATATTTCAGAGTGAAATATGTATGTGAAACCCTGAAATTATGCATGTGGAAATAAATTGATTTAGTTAAGCACTTTATGAAATAACTTTTATTATTCAGATAAAACCTCTCATGCAAAAGATGAGTGGAAAGAGCTTATATGTAAACCCAGTCTGCAGGAATAGTAGCTAAATAAATATGTAGATTTACTCCAATTTTATACCATAGGCAAGAAGAATGTGAAAATGTGAAGTATTTTAAAGAAATGATCCTTCCTTCCTTTTACAAGACTGGGTTTTCTTTAGGTCATAGAGCAAGAGGAAATAGCATCAATAGCTTGAACAGTCTTTAAAATAATCATTCTAATATTTATTCTATTCTATGCTTGAGCTTAAGATTAGTGTTTTTTTGCATTATTTATATTTTTCAATGTTAGCTGTTTTTTCTCTTGACCATAACAGAACTGACTCCTTATATCAATCCCTCTTTCAGTAAGAGAAAAAGACACTAGAAACATGTCCACAGTTAAACATATATAATCATATTTGGATAATCATATTTTTTGCCTTACTCTGATTTTATCTTGCCCATTAGTATATAGCTGTAATGTTTCTTCATTCTATCTGTTACTATGTACTTGGTAATACAAAGTAATTTTAATTTATTCATGAGACCATAATCATCTGGAAGAAAATCCTATTAAAATGAAATGTAATTCATCTCATGACCAAAAAAAGAGGTTACCTGCTTTAAGCATGATTAGTACAGAATTGACAATATTCCCTCAAAAACTGAAAAGGGATATATGAGAAAGCAGAGGGCATTTATTTTCTTTTATGCTTATAGACTGCTTTCTACTGATTTTTATAGTCTTAATTTATTTAAGTACATAATAATTTATTTGGAAAACACATGCCTCTTTTTTATGACTAAACTATTGCTAAGACCCTATATTCCAATTCCAGGCAAGCAGCCTTTCTATCAAGTGCCTGACTCATCATTTTCTTCCACCTTGAAAATGTGTCTTATTTATGCTCTTGTTGAATTTATACTTTGCAGGTGTTTTTTCTCCTAATTAAGAGATGGAACAGTGCAATTGAAAAATGAATGGTTATACTCTGGTGGCTGTCAGTGATACCAATTTTAACACATGTAAAAATGTTTTGCCTAATGACTCAGAAAGGGACAAATGTGTTTAGTTTTCAGTACTTACAGTGTCTTTAGAATTTTTCAGATACTATGAATAGAGAATTATATATTTCTTTGATATTACCTGCTTTTCCCTTACAAGAATGACCATTTATTTACTGCCCCCCAAGGTTTTGAAGAGCTTTTTTTCCCCACTTTTTCATTTAGTTACAGACAAGTGGTTAATTATAATTTATTAAAATATGCTATTATTACTATTTATTAAAATGTGTCAGATACTATGCTAAACACATTTTCATGTTTCTTTTCGGTCTGTTTTCAGTATCATGGAGAAGAATGTGAGGAGAAAAAGAGTGAAGGGAATAGAGACCTAGGGATGACTTGATTCATTTTGCTATTTGTAGTTAATTTGAAGCAACATGGAATGAAATACTTAATTTAAATCTCATGCTGAATTTTACAATCAGGTTCTATGGTTGGAAGGGCCTACCTGAAAATCACAATTATAAAAAGAAAAATGAAACCATCTTTAGCTGATACTTCTCCTATTGTGTTTTATTGAGATTAACATTATTTTAAATGCAGAGTATTAACTTCAGAGTAAAAATGCATATAGGTTCCTAAAAGCTTGAATTGTTTTATGGAAATGGAAATAATCACGTAAGTCCTTTATGGTTCCAGTGAGGCTTTGATCTCCTTTAATTCCTGAGAAAAGTCATACCTTTTTAAGGATTATATGTCAAGGTGACTCTGTGGTCTTGAATGAAACCCAGAAGTAAATTACTAAGATCTTTCTGTGTTTGATGAAATTTATAATACAGGACGCAAGTCATGTCAAGTTCAGACTACAAAAAATAGCACATTTGCTTCTGTAGAGGAATATACCATAACATGTCATACAAAATTACTGATAGAATATTGTTGTTAAAAATGGGCTTATGTATTAAAAATGTTTTTCCAATTTCCAAAGACTGTCCAACTCACTATCATTCTCCTAAGTCAGGCAACATATAGCTCTCATGCCATATCTGGCTCTTTTGAGGGCCAGATATGGCTCTTTCTGCAGGATCCATAAAGTCAATCTTTTTTCAGGCACTGTTATAGGAGCGCGCACTGTGAGCACTGTATGGCTCTCACGAAATTACATTTTAAAAAATGTGGTGTTTATGGCTCTCACAGCCAAAAAGGTTGCCAACCCTTGTCCTAAGTCATTGACCAGCTTCCTTTCCTATTTTCAGTTCAAATTGTATGTAGTATACAATATGTAGACCCTTGTATATGTTGTCCATCCTTTTTTTGTTTAAATATTTTATTTTTTTAGAAAAAAATTTCCCTAGTTACATGATTTATGGTTTTACTTTCCCCTTCACCCCACTTTACCCCCCCCCATATCCAACGCACATTTCCACTGGTTTTAACATGTGTCATCAATCAAGACTTATTTACATATCATTGATAGTTGCATTGGTGTGGTGGTTTTGAGTCTATATCCCCAACCATGTCCACATCAACCCATGTGTTCAAGTGGTGTCCATCCTTTTTAATTAGTTCATAGAATCCAGATTAAAGTTTTACATAGCAATGGAAAATGGAAAAGTGCTTGGTGGATAGATGTAGGGTGCAATATATTACTAATGAAAAATGGTGCAAAATAAGCTATAGAAATGAAATCACTATTGAGACACATTATTGAAAATGAAAGTGAGCTAATCATAAGTTTATTTTAATTAAATGGTATTTTTCAATTATCAAGAATTTTCTTTTTCTCCCTATCTCCCCAAAGCCTCTACCCTAGAAAAGGTATGCACAACAAAAAGAGTTGCTACAAATATTTTGGTTCATGTGAGTGCTTTTTATTTTTCTTTTGATCCCTTTGAGGTATAGTTCTAATATTACTATAACTGAGCAAAAGGGAATATATGGCTTAATAACTTATTGGCCATGGTTCCAAATTGCTTTGTAGGACCTCTCTGACAATTTCTAGCTCTACTATCATTACATTAATGTACATGTTTCCATACGCACACACTTCTGAATTTATCATTTTCTCTTTATTGTCAATTTCAACAACTTCATGACATTGAGACTGATGTTCAGAGTTCTCTGATTATTCATGATTTAGAGAATTTTTCATACGGCTAGTGATAGGTTGCATTTCTTCTTCTGATACTTCCTGTTCATCTCCTTTGACCATGTATCAATTGCAGAATGCTTCTTCCAACCATGAATTTGAATCAAGTATTTTCATATTATAGGTACTTATGGCAGTGATAGTAGTTTCAATATAATAATCATTCCTTTGCTAATGACTCAGGAAGTTATAAACCTAATTTTTTTCTTGGAAATGAAGACTTTATCTGAGAAAATTGCTGCAAAGTTTTCCCCCACCCATTTAACCATTTACTTTCAAATTTTATCAATGATAGTTTTTTTTTTGTGTTAAAAAACTTTTTAAAAAAGTTTAATCCTCTTAATCCTTTCTATTCCTTGATACTCATGACATCTTCCCACATCCATAGTTGGAAAAGTAATTTCTTTCATAATCTTATAATTTGTGCTGTGACCTTTTACATATAGTTGTACATATAGAATTTTTACATGTAATCCGTTGGATTAATTATATAGTGATTGTAAAAGATTGTCTGTGTGTATTCTGCCATGATCCACCAGTTGCCATGTAATTTTAGGAAATTTTGAAAAAGAAAAGCTTCCTAGCATATTGATAGGGAATTTCTGAGGAGACATAGAGAAGAGCCACACGGTTATAAGCGTATACTCTACCAAACATGTTCTTCTTGTTGTTGTTGTTTTAAGTAACCAGTTTAATGGGGTTAGAGAACTGTTAAAACCTAAAAATAACTGGAATAAAGTTCAGTAAAATACCAATACAAAGAAATTCAGCATATTAAACTGATTATACTATAGAGTCCTAGATAAAATCCTATATCTTCAAATATGCTAGTAAATTATTTCTTTCTAATCATGAGCATTTAAAATCTAATTGGAAAAATATGGTACAACTAATAAAAAATCTACATTTTGACTCATTTAGAGTATAGGACAGAGTATGATATTGATTATGTAATATATAAAATAGAACTTTTTTTTTTCTTTAGGCATGGAGAAGACTTTAAAGAAGTCTATTTATTTTTCAGAGATGGAATTCTTTTAGTATTAAATGCAAAGGGTGACAACCTTTTTTGAATCCTGAATTGCCACCACCTTCTACAGGAGAATTAGAATTCCTAGTATATTAGATCCCATCCACAGAATAAAATATTTTTATATGTTTAATCCCTAATTTCACTGAGTTCCCAAACTCTTAATTTCCTTAAAGAAGATGGCCTATAGTTAATTGACTTCCAAAAGGAAATATATTCTTTCTTATCAAAATGCTAAAACTATTCAGTACTTCAAATGATAAATTAATGAAGTTGGGTTTGAAACTCTACAGTGCTATAACGAATACCATGCAATCCTGATATTATCAAGGTGAAATGCATAAGAGGTTGTATTTGCTTCCAATAGGTGCTGTCGTTCAAGAACTTTATTCTCACTTACCTCCAAGCACCTAGTCATCCAGTGATATCATACAGAAGATTTTAAAAATATGTTTTCAAGCCCTGAAGGAACCAATTTTTCTTATATCTTAATTTAGTAGAAACTTTTAATAATCATGATTACCAGCATTTTTTTCATGTGGGTAATTAGATAACAAATTGGATTTATAAGATAATGTGAGAATTTTATTAGTTCTGTCCTATGTATCTCTAGTGAAAGTCATACTGAGCATTATTAACTTTAAAATATTTTTCCAGATTAAATGTAGAAAAATATTTGATAATCATTTTCTATTTTGCAATCTATGTCCTCTCCAACACACCCAACTCTCCTCCCCAAGACAACTGGTAATATGATATAAGTTGTATATGTATTATCATATAATACATATTTCATGTTCATCATGTTGTGAAAAAAAGACATGTCACTTACATGAAAGAAAAATTCATAAAGGAAACTGAAAAATCGTATACTCCAATATGCATTCAGACTCCATTAGTCCCTTCTCTGGTGATAGATAGCTTCTTTTATTATGAGTCCTTTGGAGTTGTCCTGGATACTTGAATTCCTGATAATAATTAATTTGTTTACAGTTTGACCATTGTACTTTATTTCTGTTACTGTGTACTATGTTCTTCTGGCCCTATTCACTTCACTTTTCAAGTCATTCTAGGAGAGAGAGAGAGAGAGAGAGAGAGAGAGAGAGAGAGAGAGAGAGAGAGAGAGAGAGAGAGAGAGTGTGTGTGTGTGTGTGTGTGTGTGTGTGTGTGTGTGTGTGTGATTATCCTATTTCTCATTTCTTATAGTGCAATAGTATTCCATTACAATCATATACCACAACTTGTTTCACCATTCTCCAATTGATAGACATTTCTTCAGTTTTTAGTTCTTTACCAACAGAAAAAGAACTGACATAGCCCTTTTATTTTTGTAGATATAGGTTCTTTCCCTTATCTTTGATTTCTTTGGGATATAGATTTTCTATAAAAACATTTTTTTTTTATCAAGACCAAGGAGAAGCAGTGGCAGATGAGGGCGAGATGGTGAAGTAAGAAACACTGGAGGAACACCAACCACTCTCCAGCCAACAAAAAGAACAAAAATGCTTCAAAACAAATACTAGTGCGGGGGCAGCTGGGTAGCTCAGTGGATTGAGAGCCAGACCTAGAGACAGGAGGTCCTAGGTTCAAATCCGGCCTCAGACACTTCCCAGCTGTGTGACCCTGGGCAAGTCACTTGACCCCCATTGCCTACCCTTACCAATCTTCTACCTATAAGTCAATACACAGAAGTTAAGGGTTCAAAAATTAAAAAAAAAAAACAAAAAAACCCAAATACTAGTGTGGCAGAACCAACAAAAAAGGGTGCAAAGCACTCCCCCAGCCCAGAACATCAAGAGACAACAAAAAGGATTAATCTCACAGGGGTATAAAGAAAGAATGCTGAACAAATTCCAGCTGGATTTGGACACAATATTGCACAAACAGAAGGAGAAAGACAACTACTGGATTAGTCCTGCCATAGTTGCATAATAAAGGAAACCAACACAGTGTAGAAGAAACAACAATGGGAAGAAAATAGCCCTGCATAATCCAGCCTCAATGGAAGCTAGGCATAAGCCAGTGTAGACATCAGTAAGTGTAACTCAGCCCAATAAGGTCTAGCCTCAGTGTGATTGGGCAGAATCCTACTCAAGCCAGTAGAACTGAACAGTTGTAAACCATTACACAACAGCAGGCCAACTAGACCCCCTCTGCAGAGTGCTCAACCTGAAACCAAGAGAGCTGAGCTGACCACAGGCAGAGTAAATGGTTGGAATAGTACTCCCTCCACTCCAGAAACAGAGCTAAGCATCAGCATATAGATAAAATCAAAGGAAAAAAATAATTCCCAAATGAGCAAAAAACTGAGAAAAAGCACTTGCTACTAGAAAAATAACCAGACATGACCAAAATCCAAGTTCAAAAGATAATAGCAATACAAAAATGAAAACCTTTGAAGTTCCAAGGAAAACGTAAAAGAATGTTAAACCCAAAATTTTTCTCCTAGAAGAGCTAAAAAAAAGAATAGAAAAATTAATAATGAAAAGGATAGAAAAAATTAACTTAAAACAAAAATTTACTGAAGAAAACAGTTCCATAAAAAGGAAAATCAATATATCAAAAAGGAAAATGTCTCCCTAAGAAGTGAGGTAGAAAGCCTCAAAGAAGGAATAGCTCCCTCAAGATTAGAATTGGACAAATGGAAGCTGATGGTTTCATGAGATAGGAAGAAACAATAAAACAAATTCAAAAAATGAGGAAAAACGGAAAATTTGAAATCTCTTACTGAAAAAATCTGACCTGGAAAATAGCTCCACAAGAGATAATTTAAGAATTATTATATTGCCTAAAAACCATGATCAAATAAAACAAACCTGAACACCATAGAAAGAAATTATTAACGAAAACAGCTTTTATGTTCTTGAACAAGAGGACAACATAGAAATTGAAAGAATCCACCAATCACCTACTGAAAGAAATCCAAAATTTAGTAATGCTAGGACAATAATAACCAGATTTTAGGAATCCTAAGAAAAAGAGAAAAGAATTCAAACAACCAAAAAAAAGTTTGCGAAATAATAATCAGGATTACCGGAGACCTAGAAGCTTCAACATTACAGAATTAGTAAGCATGGCATATGATATTATTCAAGGCAAAGGATCTAGGTCTACAACTAAAAATCACCTGCCCAGTGATACTAAGCATAATAATCCAGGGGAATAAATGGATATTTAATGAAATAGAATTGCCAGCATTCCTGATGAAACAGCCAGAATATCAAAAAATCACTGATCAAATTAGTACTTAAAAGGAACAAAAACAAATGAACAAAAAAAACCTCTTTTAATAGTCGCAGAGTTAGAAAGTGAAGAAGTGTCTATCAGTTGATGAATATCTGAACAAGCTGTGGGATATAGGTGTAATGAAAAACTATTGTGCCATGAAAAATGATTAACAGGATAAGTTCTGAAAAACCTAGAAAGTCTTCTATAAACTGACACAAAATGAAATGAGCAAAACCAAAAGAACAGTGTATACAATAAAAATATACAATGTTGTGTGATGATCAACTGTGAACGACTGAACTATTGTCATTTAAATAATTTTCTAAGATAGCTCCAAGGTACTTGTGATTTTTAAAAAAAAAAATGCAAAATATAGTCCACAGCCAAAGAGAGAAGTTTGGAAGCTGCAAATCAAAGCATGAAATCCTTCACTTTATTTCCTTCATGAGTTTTTTTAATTGTATATATGATATGCACAACACAGAGAATATGGGAAAATGTATTGTATGAAAGCAGTGATATAATTTATATCTGATGACTTACCATGTTGGGGAAGTTTGGGAAAGAATATGAATTGCAAAAAAGCCAGAAAATAGTTGTCAAAATTATTTTTACATGTAATTGAAAAAGAAAAAAACAAAATTCAATCCAAAAGAAAAATAAAAGAAATGACAAAAGAGATTATTTCTGGGAAACCTAGTAAGACTAGCATGAACTAATAGAGAATGAATTAAACAGAAAAAAACCAAAATAATATATTCAAATATCGAGGTTGTAAAAATATGCAACTCTGAAAGATTAAAACAAATTCTTCAGTTTGTTGTTTTCCTTCTAAGCTTTATTGCATTGGTTTTGCTTGTGCAAAAGTGTTTTTTTTTAAAATTTAATATACTTAAATTACCTATTTTATATCTCAAAATATCCTCTGTGTCTTTTTTCTTGACAAGTTCTTCTCTTATCCATAGGTCTTACAGTTAAAATATTTGGTGCTTCCATAATTTGTTTATGTTATCACACTTCTAAATCATGTATCTGCTTTGACTCTTTTTTTTTGGAATATGATGTGAGGTGTTGATCTATGCCTAGTTTCTGTTATACTGTCTTCCAGTTTTCCCAGTAGTTTTGATGAATAGTGAGTTCTTTTTCCAAAAGCCTGGATCTTTGGGTTTGTCAAGTATTAGGTTACTATGGTCATTTACTCTTGAGAGTTCAGTGCCTAATTGAAATTGATTCCACTGACCCACTGCTTTATGTCTTAGGCAGTAACAGATTGTTTTCATAGTTGCTGCTTTATAATACAGTTTGAGATAGTGTTAGGCCACCTTTCTTCCTATTTTTTTCATTAATTACCTTGATGCTTTTGGCATATTGTTTTTCAAAATAATTTTTATTTTTTTATTACTATAAAATGATTTTTGTTATTTGATTGGTATGGCCATGAACCAGTAAATTAACTTAGGTAAAACTGTCATTTTTATTATATTGGTCAGCCTACCAATGAGTAATTAATGTTTTTCCACTTATTTAGAACTGACTTTGTGTGGAAAGTGTTGTTACGTTTATATAATTCTTGGGTTTGTCTTGGAAGGTATATCCCCAGGTATTTTAAATTATCTACAATTATTTTAAAATGGATTTCTATCTGTCTCTCATAAAATAGTCAAAAAGAGAAATGCTGATAATTTTTGTAGCTTTATTTTTATATCTTGCAACTTTGCTAAAGTTGTTAATTGTTTCAGTCAGTTTTTTTGGTTTATTCTCTAGGATTCTTTCTCATATCATCTCCAAAGAGTGTTAGATTTATTTCTTCATTGCCTATTTTAATTCCACTAATTTCTTCTTCTTTTTTTATTGGGAAGACTTTTCGCATATTGCCTTAACAGATAATGTTTTTTGATAGTTTTTGATAGATAGCATTTATTATCTTAATAAATGCTCTATTCCAATGTTACCTAGTGCTTTTTCTTTTCTTTTTTTTTTTAACCCTTGTACTTTGTTATATTGTCTCATAGGTGGAATATTGGTAAGGGTGGGCAATGGGGGTCAAGTGACCCACCCAGGGTCACACAGCTGGGAAGTGGCTGAGGCCGGGTTTGAACCTAGGACCTCCTGTCTCTAGGCCTGACTCTCACTCCACTGAGCTACCCAGCTGCCCCCCTAGTGCTTTTTAATAGGAATGGATGCTATGGTTTTTTAAAATATTTTTCTGCATCTATTGAGATAATCATGTAGTTTCTGTTAGTTTTGTTATTAATATGGTTAATTATGCTGATAGTTTTACTAATATTGAATCAAACCTTCATTACTGGTATTTAACCCACCTGGTCAGATTGAATAATATTTTTTATGTAATGCTAGAATCTTATTGCTTGTGTTGTATTTTAAATTTTTGCACCAGATATTCACCAGAGATTGGTCAGTAGTTTTCTCTCTCTGCTTTAGTTCTTCCTGGTTCAAGTATAAGCACCATATTTGTATCCTAAAAGGAATTTGAGTTCCTTCTTTAACATTTTTCCCAAATAATTAATATTGTATTAGAATTAATTGTTCTTTAAATATTTTATAGAATTCAGTTGGGAATTCCTCTAGCCCTGAGGCTTTTTCCTTAGTGAATTCATTGATGACTCTTTTAATTTCTTCTTTCTAAGATGGAGTGGTATAAGTATTCTATTTCCTTTTCTTGACAACTTATATTTTTAAAATGTATTTATCCATTTTTGTTAAATTGTTGCATTTTTATATAATTTGGTAAAATAACTCCTTATAATTACTCTAATTTCCTCTTCATTGGTTGTGAATTTGTCATTTTCATTTTTGATACTGATACTTTGGTTTTCTTCTTTTTTTATCGTATTAACCAATGGTTATATATGTTATTGTTTATTTTTTCATAAAACCAGCTGTATATTATTTATTAGTTAAGTGACTTTCCTACTTTCAGTTTTATTAATTTCTCCTTTGATTTTCAGCATCTCTAAATTGGTGTTCAATTAGAGAATTCTAATTTGTTCTTATTCCAATTTACTTTTTTTAGTTGCACCTCAGTTTTCTAATCTGTTCTTTCTCTCTTTTGTTGATATGAGTATTTAGATATATTCTTTTTTGCCTATCTAATACTTTGGCTGCATCTAGTAAATTTGTTGTTCTCTTTAAAAAGCGTTGATTTTTCTTTGTTTTTTTGACCCACTCATACTTGAAAATAAGGTTATTTAATTTCCAATGAATTGTAGTGTTTTTTCTACAGCCATTTGTTGAATAATTTTATAGCAATATAATGTCTAAAGGAGGCATTTAATATTTCTTCTTTTATACTTATAAGGCTTTTATATCCTATTATATGGTAATTTTTAATATGTCTTGTACTGCTGAGAAAAACATATTGCTTTCTATTCTCATTCAGTTTACTTCAGAAGTCTCTCAAGTTAAACTTTTTTAGTTGTTTCTTTTATTTTTGTTTTTGTTTTAGTTTGGTTTACTTAATTCTGAGAGGGAAAGATTAATGTTTCCTGCTAACAGTTTTATTACCTATTCTCTTTTGTAACTCATATAACTTCTTTATATGAATTTGGATGCTATGCTATTTGGTGTATATATGTTTAATATAGATATTACTTCATTGCTTATATTACCTTTTATCAAGATATTTCATTTTTCATCTCTTTTTTCATTTTTGCTTTGTCTGAGATCATAATTGCTATTTCTGGAAAAATAATTGATTGATCAATATGGTGCCATTTATTAGATAAGATATATAGGCTGCTTGAGAGGTACAATCAGGAGAAAACTCTTTATATCAATCTTTGGACTTGTCGTAATCAGACTCTGGGAGCTGAGAGTCTCACCTTGATTGACAGGTGAAGACAGTTGGAGACATCAGAATGTTCCCGGAGGTCATGAGGACAGGAGGAAAGGCAGTTGGCCAGAAACGTGATAAATACCCTGGCAGCTCCCTGACAGGGATCGTTGGGTCCCTTTTACTTTTGGGGACCTTTTGGTTTTACCTTGGCTGAGCTTTGCCTAAACTCTTGCCTTGGACATTTGATCTTAACATTGATTGACCCACTGTGAGTCACTCCATGGATCCTCTGATTCTCTCTGAATCCCCTAGATATTTAGACACCTAAACCATCTGTAGATATTTAGGTATCCCGGGGCCCAGGGGGGATCCGGGAAGGGGTAGGAGAAGAAGAAGAGGGTAGTAATACAACTCTGATCACCTAAATCTCTTCTGCTGATTTAGCACATATTATCAGGCTGTGAATTTTGATTAACATATGACACAATTTATAAATTATTCTCCTTGGATCTTTCGGATAATTAGTATGTGAGTTCCATATTTTCATTTGCAATCTCATTTCTTCCCATTGTATCTTCATACTGGTTTCTTATAAACTTACTATACTGACCAGAAAAGGAAGAGTGGTCAGGGGTACCAGAACATGATACAATTTTAACACTGTGTATATGTAATTATATTTAAATACACACATACATGCACCCATATTTCAAATTACACTTAGTAAATGCTATTTCAAATAAAAATATGTTTAATTTATTTTGTATGATCTTTGGCAAATTACTTAATCCCTATATACTTGTTTCTTAAACTTTTTTAAGATAAGAGAATTAGACTAGAAAACCTTGAAAATACTTTCTAGCTCTAAAAATCCTGATTCCTTTAAAACATTTTGAAAGAAAGGAAGAAGGGGAAAAATAATTCTCAGTTATGCACTGAAATTAGCTATAAGATTTTATTCATCTTACATTATGCAAATTCATATTTTTGTACATGTATAGCTAGCACTTCCTACATCTTGGCTTTTGAATACCAATTACAGAGTTCTATTTTTGGAAAGACCCTTAGAATCCATCTCCTAAACTAAGTTAGTATTAGATGGCTAATTTTCATTAACTTGTCTTATACCAGAATACTTATCTTTTCTGCTTTACTTGCATAGACAGTTTTTCATATCTTATATCCTTGCTAACATTTTTATGAATTAATTGCATGATAGAAGGATGACTGCATATATTCATGAGACTTGCAGATAACACAAAGATGGAAGCAATAGTTAATAAATGATGATGGAATTCAGTTCAAAAAGAAATTATACTCAAGTATTCTGCTAGTTGTTAATTTCCAAAGCCTGACATCAATAAGTATTTGCTAGATTTAATAAAGTGATGATATCTTCATGGATTTGATCATTTTTGTATCCCTAGTGTGATACTTTTACATAATATTTCATAAACATTTTAGAATGAATGAACTTCATCATTTAATGTACAACAAAAATCCTCAGCCTCATTATGAGCAAGTTATTTTGGACAAAATCAAAACTCTACGTATTCCAAATAAATTGTCTGCCATTTGATCTATACTGATGAAATTAATAGGACAGAATTTTAATCTCTAGGAAATTCTAATCATAATTACGTAGTATATGTGTGTCATTATGTGTATGAATTATCTATGTCCCTAATTTTTAGTAAGAATTGAGGGATATTTAGAAATTACTGGAAAAACTGGATATTAAAGAATGTTATGGTGAGTGATTTTGAAAATTGAAGAAATATTTATTTGTAAGAATACTTGAACTACAGTTTTCTTCAAACATTTTATGATTTAAAAATATTTCTCATGAAAACTTAAATTCATAAGATTTCTAGGACAGTTCTGGTTTTATGCAAATATTTTCTTTGCTTTTCAAATCTTAAGACATATTTTCAGGTTAGAGTTTTTGATTGATAGGATTTTGACTGTGGTTTCATTGGTATGGGAAATAGCTTGAAAACCCCTTCTCCCTGTATTGGTTGGCACCTTTTATGCTACTTAGTTTTAGGGAATTTCTTAGAGCACTGAGCAGTTAAGTGAATTGCACAATCACACAACCATTATTTTTTAGATTCAGGGCTTGAATTCATGTCTTCTTTGATATAAGTTCTTTTCTCTATTGACTATGTCATAGTTGCTTTTACAAAGTCTCAAAAATGGTAGCCAGGGATATCTTTAATGCTTCATTTATATTAGGATTTTGCTATGAACTCTACATGTTCTTTTTCATTTATTTCACTATAGAGTATAGAACTGCCCTCTTACTGCTTGTATAAAGTCAAGAATATCTTACAATAAAATATATGTTTCTATTATCCATAACAAATTAGCAGACCTTGAGAAGACATAAAAATTTTGATCAGGAAGAGGTTATTAAAGGAATTAAGGAGTTCAGGGATCATTCATTTTAAAGGTTTATGAGAATTCAGGGGAAAGGATCTCTCATTCTAACTTACCTTCCCTTACTAGTGATAATATTCAAAGACGCTACTAGAGTTCTTTATTGTACCTAAAGTACCAATTGATTAAATACTAAAACTAATTTACCATATATGTGATTAAAGCTCATGTACTAATGAAGACAAGCTCATGAATCAAAGTAACATGACCCAGTTAACTTTGCTGTCTTTCCTGACCTTACCTTGTTCCTTTAACTTTGGTAACCCATCTCTTATGCACAGGTGACTGGATAAATTAAATTTATTTCTCTTCTTACAAAAACAACTTGGAGTAAATTCCTTGCTAATGATAGGTTAGCATCATCAGTATATATGTGAATAGATATTCATCACAAAAATTCCCAATTAGTTATCTATTGATAATTCACATTTCATAGAGAATAAAGTCCTAGTCTTGAACTCAGTAATACAAATATTAAGATTGCCAATAATATTTCACATTCACATAGGGCTTTATATTTTAAAATCAATTTTTATATGTGATATAATTTGATTTTTGCAACAAACCTTTGAGTCCATCAGAAATAATTTATTGTGTTCATTATATTCTAAGTATTGTGCTAAGTGTTGGAGTGCCTAAAAAGCCCAAAACAGGATTTTTACCCTCAAAGTACTCATATCTAATAGCAAAGGAACAGATACTGTTATTATCCCCATTTTATAGAAAAGAAGAGTGAGTCTCAGAAAGTTTGTGACATTAGTATAATATATCTTGTGTTAGAAGCAGGATTCTGAACTAAATTTTCCTGATGTCAAGTCTAGTGCTCTATCTGCTTCCTTGCCTTTCAGAAAGATCTATGTTCAAATTCTGTCTGTTATCTTACATATTATGTGACTAAAGTCAATTCTTAGCCTCTTTATGCTGTTTCCTCATCTTTAAAATGAAGGATTAGTTCAGTGGTCTCTTAGGTTTGTCATTCAATAGCACTTAGTACATTGTGGACACTGCGTTATGTGCTGGGGCTACAAAGAAATGCAGAGAAAATCTTGGTTTCCATAGGAGTTCATACTCAAATGTGAGAGATGATATGTAAATAACTTTGTATGAATAAGATATGTACAGGATAAATTGAGAGTACTGTTAGAGGGAGTATTAACATTAAAATGGATTATAATTTTTTTTAATTTTTTTTTCTCAGAAGATGAGATGTTAGCTGAGGTTTGAAGGAATCCAGGGAATCTAGGAGGTAGAGATGAAAGAGAGTGTTCCAGGAATGAGGAACCCTCAGTAAGAGTATTCAGAAAGGAGATGAATGGAGTATCATGCACAAGGAACATAAAGAAAGAGTGTTATTGAATCAAAGATTACATGGAAAGAGTAAGATATATAAAGACTAGAAAGCTAAGGAGGGAACATATTATAAAGAGCCTTAAAAATAAAGCACGATTTTATATTCAATTCTAGAAGAAATAGGGAGTTACTGGACTTTATTATATGGTTAGACCTGAGTTATAAATATAGCCATTTGATGGCTAAGTTGAAGATAAGTCAAGAAAACCTTGAGGTGGGAGACCATTTAATAGGCTATTGAAATATTCTATGCTTGAGGTGATGAAATCATAATGTAGTCTAATAGAGAGAAAAAGAGAGTGTATATAAGAGAAATTACTGAAAGAAGAAATGATAGAATTTTAACAACTGATTGCATATATAGGGTGGGAGAGAATGAGGAATTGTTGTTGAGTCTGGTTCCTGGAAGAACATCATGGAGAAGTTTAGGAGTGGAGTGTATAAGGGGAAATTGAGTTCAGTTTAGGACAGGTTTATAAAATACCTATGAGATATTCAGTTTGATGGGTCCAATGGCAGTTGGAGATGTGAAACTAGAGATTGGGAGGGAGGTTAGGATTAAAATTGTAGCTTAGAGTTTTATGCATATAATATAATTTTTAATTTTTTTAAATTTAGAATATTTTCCATGTTTACATGATTCATGATTCCCACCCCCCACCTCTTTCCTCTCCCCTCCCAAAGCTGACAAGCAGTTACACTGTGTTATAAATATATCTTTGTTCAAAACTTATTTCCATGTTATTCATATTTGCAGTAGAGTGATCTTTTAACATCAAAATCCTAATCACATCTCCATCGAACTACATGATCAATCATATGTTGGTTTTTTATCTGCATTTCTGTTCCCACAGTTTGTTTTCTAGATGTAGATAGTGTTCTTTCTCATAAGTTACTCTGGATGGTCCTGGGTCATTGCATTGCTACTAGTAGAAAAGTCATTTACATCCAATTGTGCCATAATGTATCAATTTCTGTGTACAGTGTTCTCCTGGTTCTGCTCTTTTTGCTCTGCATCAATTCCTGGAGGTCCTTCCAGTTCACATGGAATTCCTCCAGTTCATTATTCCTTTCAGCACAATAATACTCCATCACCATCATATACCACAATTTATTCAGTCATTCCCCAATCAATAGACATTTCATTTTCCAGTTTTTTGCCAACAACAAAGAGCATGACTATAAATATTTTTGTACAAATCTTTTGTCCTTATTATCTCTTTTGGGTACAAACGGTGGTATGGCCAGCATATAATCCTAATTGCATATCTACTATACTTTCAAATGTCATAGAATTTTTTGCATTTAAATCTTGCTTATGACACTTAAATATCTGTATTCTTCTCAACATTTCTGACTTTCAGACCACTTTCAAATACTTATCTATTAAATGATCAATGGGTTATGATCTGTATGCCTGTACTATACTCTAAACAAAATTACAGAGATTTAAATATGGATTTATGAACTCATAATGGATGTCACTCTCCCTCCAGAAACTTTTCCCCATGTTTAGATGGCAATCATCTCCCTCGCTTGTTATGTTTTCAAAATCAAACTCTTATAAAAATAATCTTTATTCTGTTGTGGCACAAAAAATACAATGCCTCTTAATTTTTCCCCCTCACCATGTGTAAATTTATATGAGTAGTATAGATTATGAACATACGACATTTTGTGAGACTATGTATGAAGAACTATAAAAATACTAAATTTAATGCAAAAAAAGCACATTTTCTGAAGGTCAGAATGAAAAAACTATAAAATTTCTTTACAGTGGAAGAAACACATAAATTTATTTAGTGGAATGGTTTTTATTGTATATGAATTTAAAACTTGAATGATTGGAAAAGGGGAGTTTTATGAATTATGAAAAAATAAAGGTATATTTTTCTCTATCTTCATGTTAAAAGTTGTGTGTATCCCTATAAACTGAGGGGAGGAATTATATATAAAGAAAACAAGGTTAATAATCCAGTATAGTTCTTTTTTGCAGAACAAAAATGTCAAGGAGTTATTGCAATATTAATTTACACAATGAAAAATAATGTGACAGATCACAGCCTTTATAGTGATGATACATTGCAAAAATTTAGATTGGGGCATCACAGTATACTATTCATTGCTCTAAAAGGCCTATAATTTATGAGAAGACATCACTATCATAGTTTCAGAGTGGGATGAGGGATGTTTTTATCTCAAGGTACTTTATTTTACAGACCCATATTCTACTTTGGCTGTGATCTTCACAACATTGTTTTAAGGACCAGTCATATTATTTTTTGCCTTTAGATACCAAATGAATACCCAATATTCATGTAATCCATATTTATTAGATATTAGATAATGAAAACAGAGTACAGCGAGATAATAGTTTTCCATATGTTACAAAATGCATTTCAAAATTGCAATGTAGATTTTCAATAAAAAGGACATATTAGACAAAGCTTTTAGAATGGATCAAAATCTCCTTCAGCCATAGAAAATTGTAATAAATGAAACAAGAAAAAATGTCTTATTGATACACATGCTATTTTTAAGTAAGAACTTTTGGGTAATGTGTATGTTTTAAAGTTGAGTTTAAAATGATAAAGGGGAGGAAATTAGCATTTGTATAGTACCTACTATGTACCATGAACTATACTAAGTTCTTTTTTACAAATATTTCATTGGATCCTCATAGCAGCCCTGCAAAACAGGTACTATTGTTATTCTCATTTTATAGTCCAGGAAACTAAGGCAAAAAGAATTTCAGTAGTTTGCTCAATTACAAAACTAGTGTCCTGAGGCCAAATTGAAACTCAGGTTTTCCTGACTCCAGGCCCAGTACTTTATCTACAGTAATATCAGTTACTTCTATTATTCATTATTCTCTAGGTTTCCCACTTGAGTATAAGCATCTTGTTTAAAATTACTTCAACTCATGTTTATTGAGTGATTTCTATGTTAAGGGAACATAGAAATGTTCCTGCCAAAAGGAACCTAAATGTATATAGGTTGATGAGAGCCAGACAAATTGACCATTTTATTTTGTTCATGTAGTATTATTTTATAAGACTCCATTTAAAATTTGAATGCCTTGAAGGTAAGTGGAAACCACAATTGCTTTGGTCTTTGAAACACTCACACTGTTGGGGATTTTTTTTTCCTAATTATAATCTCCAAAGGTAAGGATTTTTACTTTCTCAGAGGGACACTTTGAAAAAAAAAATGTTTTGTAAATCTAAAAATGTCATAGAATTATGACCAACTATATTAATTTGTGGCTGAAAACTTGCTTACAATTCACTGATTTTAACAGAGGGGTAGGTTATTACCTAATTTCATTAAGCATTATATTTTTCAGATTTGAAGTTAAACCAAAATTTGGCAGAAATTGCTCTTAACTTTTCTTCTTATCTCATTAATCTTAGAGTAGGTAATTCAACTGGAAAACAGTACTTGGATTAGTCAATTAAAAAATATATATAGGTTTTAAGCATAATTCATTAGGCATATTTTTATATTCACTGCAAAGCTCATGGAAAATTACCATAGGGAATATTTGCTCTATATTTTACATGTCATCCTCGCTGCCAGAAAAAAAAGATATTTTTAAAAAGAAATACATGTGTACAGAAATTTGATGCTCTATATAAAATAGCTTAGACAGTATATAAGAAAACTTTCATGTTCCCTTAGGGTATTATATTCAAATTTTGATGCATGATAAAAATGTCTGAGCAGAAAGGGAACATCATAATAAATGTCAGATATAGTTCTTTAAAACTTATATGCTGACATACAATATTAAAGAGTTCACAGTAGTTGAGTCATAAAAAAGAAAATATAATGCCAGGTGTCTTTAAATATAACTAAGAATTTATAGAACATATCAAATTGTAATACAAAATATGTTTTAAATCTTGTTTTTGAAATATGAAAATCATATTCATCTTTCAAGGCACTAACAAAGATATTTTTACATAATGCACATCCTAAATCTTTCATGTACCTTGCATCATAGATAAATCTAGGGAAAAAAATCTACTTTTGAAAGAGAATAACAGAATGTGCATTCCCCTTTTGGAATGTAGAAAAGCAAATTTTAGAGTTGCTTAACTTATTTTTAAAATGTGTAAAGTCAAAGGTTAGATTAATCCAGAAAAACACTTTCCTTGTGTCATGTATATATCTCCCTGAGGAGAGAAATATCTCATTAGTAACTCAGGCTAATAAACTTGGAATGCCTGGTAAAATTGGAAGTGAAAATTCTAATTTGATTGTTTCATATATTTATGCCATATTAGTATAAATCAGACCTGGCTTCCTAAATCTCTGCTTAAATCTCATCTTCTGAAAAACATCTTTCCTAGTCTTTCAGCTCCCCTAATCTCACTCTAGATACAGACTTCTCTCTAAGATTACTGTCCACTTACATGTGATTTCTTCTATTAAAATGGGAACCTCTTAAGAGCAAGGAATGTATATTTACCTTTCTTAGTACTTACCATTCAGCATTGAGCCTTGCACAAAATAAAAATGCTTGTTGATCAACTGAATTAATTATTTTGGGACCTATGAAAGTTCTGATTTAAAGCCTAATAATTTTATACAATCAGGGCAAGCTCAGCAAATTAAATTTCAGCTTTTAGTTCCAATTCAACTACTTGTTTTAGACATTGACTCCATTTAGTGTTAGTGATATATTTGCCTGGCCAACCTCAGAGCTAGCCTTGATTGTATTTGCCTCTGATTAAGTATATATACCTAATGTTGTGAAGGCCTAGTTTTCTACAGTGATTCAGTTTCTCAGGCAACCAAAGCCCAGGTTATTTAGTTAATCAAACTCTAGATTAAAATTAATACCTTGAAGCAGGTTGGTAACTAGGGCATTTTGGTAGCTGTGCCTTATGATTCGGCCCATAAAAGTAAACAGAGGGCTTTGCTTTTTGTTCTTTGAATATTTTGAGGGAAAAAAAAAACCTGGTTGTTTACAAATAGTGTGAATAGATAATTATTTTTCTTTCTAAGTTTTTTTTTCCACTCTGAGAATTATATTTCTAGATCTGAGAAATAGGATAATTTTCTTTTTCCAAACTAGGAGGAGGGACCAGAATACCTAAGAGATATAGTAGGACAAAAATGAAGACTTATTACAGTTGTCAAAGTAGAACATTTATTTGTAGCATGTGCCTCTTTCCCACAATACTCTTCTGATAATTTCCCAAGAGATATAAGATTTAGGATGCAATCTTGAGGCCTAGAGGAGTCTAAATTTCAGTTTGTGTCATTGCTGTAACAAGAAGGGCAACAGGTACGTAAGAGCTGAGAACTGCATATCATTTTCATAATCAGATAAAGTGGAATAATTATAATATTTTTCAAATATCTTTTTCTGAATGGCATTAGAGAAGTGTGTGTGGGGGGGAAGATGACATCAATTGATATTGTATGGGGAAGAGAGTCTGTAAAATTAGACTTGCTCTAAAATAAATATCATCATCCAGCCATTTTTTGAGTAGAGCAGTAATAGAAATGGTTGATATTTCTGCCTGAAAAATAAGGAAACGTGTATTATAGAGAATGCCCAGACATTATTTTTACTCATACATTTGTTTATAAATTTTTGGATTCACTAGAAATACATCCCAATATAGATTCCTCAATCAAGAATTTGGATACATAAATTTATATTATGTCACAGAAATTTAATTAAATAAAATACAGTTGCCTTATCATGTAAGTCAGTGATGGCAAACCTATGGCACAAGTGTCAAAGATAGCACTCAGAACACTCTCTATAGGCATGTGCCCTGCCCCACCTTCCCCCCCCCCCCGTTCATTACGAGAAAGACAGAGGGATTGAGGCAGAGTTGTTCCCTTCCCCCTATCCACTGTGCCTGATGACATTTTTTCACATCACCTACCCCTCTGCCCAGCAGTCCAATGGGAGCTCATAGGGATGAGAGCAAGATTGGTGGCTCACAGAAGGCAGAGCCTGAGATAAACTGCTCAGACCACTCCCCTCCCCTTCTTGCTGAGGACATTCCTCACTTCACCTGTTCTTCCACCAGCAGGCCAATGGAAGCACTTTTTCCCTCCCCTTGTAGGATAAAGGTGGGAGCAGGGCAT
The DNA here is from genome assembly GCF_016433145.1 of Gracilinanus agilis. NCBI lineage: Eukaryota > Metazoa > Chordata > Mammalia > Didelphimorphia > Didelphidae > Gracilinanus > Gracilinanus agilis. The sequence goes on from NC_058130.1 coordinate 235,869,878, forward strand.
GCCTGGAAGTGAGAGGGGGAGGGGCATGTCACACAGTCTTTGGGGAGGGCAGGCACAGCACTGAGGAGGGGGGACCAGCACACAGTCTCTACAAGGTTCACCATTGCTTATGTAAGTGTTTTCCAGAGAGAGAGAAGTGGAACAAATGTCCCCTGGTTATATGTACTGAATAGGATAGGCAATACCCTTTTCTCAGCTACTCTAGCACCAAATATATTAATGATTTGACCATACAATAATCTTCACGTTCCAATTCAATGTTCAAAGCCATTCAATGCTCAAATTTATAGAAAAATTTAGGTAAATAGCTGGTATAACTCTAAAAAGAGATGCCTCTTCCAGGAATGTAGCCAAAATGGAGGAGTAACTAGGGTAGCAGCTCACCATTTCACCACAGAAATCCTCTCTGACCAAGAGTAAAATATTGCCACAACAGAGACAAAGGGAAATAGCCTTCAAAAAAAGAAAAACCCAAAAATTAGGCAGAGATTATCTGGGGAACTGAGGCGAAATGGGAGCAGAGCTAATAGGAGGCATAGCTTCGAGTGAAGAACAAGCCAAGAGCAAACCACACACCCCCCCACCCCACACATCTACTCTCACAGGTTCTGAACTTAACCTCAAGCTAAATCAGACTCTGAAAGCCTGCAGGGCAGTTAGTGGCTCAAGTCAACTAAACCCCTTGAAATTGCAAACCTGTGGAGAAGTCTGGAGTCCCAGCCCAAGGTAATCTGGGCCAAAGGGGGCAAATCCACGTGGGCCCAGAGTGAAATCAGGAAGCTCAGTCTGGGCTCAGAGTAAGGACATAATCCACAGTTTGGGGTGAGGACACAGTTCTCAGGGAAGCCTCCCTGGGATCTTTTCCCCAAAACTAAGGGTGGAGCTCCATGACAGGGCAATCAAGGGTGTGCCTCATAGAATCAAGAATACTTTGAGACCAAAATTGAGCCTAAGCCTGGTGCTTAGGCACCTAAATAAAAAAAGGACCTAACTCTAAAGACTTTTTATAGAGACGAAGAGCAAGGTGCAGACACAGAAGGGGGAAAGTGAAAGCAAAGTAAACACATTCAAAGTCCAAAAGAAAAATATGGATTGGACACAGATTCTGGAAGAGCTCAAAAAAGACTTCAAAAACCAATTACTAGAGGTAGAGGGAAAGTGGGAAAGAGAAATGAAAGTGATGCAAGAAGAAATGGGCCAATTGAAAAAGAACCAAAAACTGACAGAAGAAAACCAGGTCTCAAAAATCAGAATTGACCATCTAGAAACTAACAATTTCATGAGAAATCAAGAAACATTGCACAAAAATGCAGAAAAGCAGAAATAATAAATGCTATTTTTTTTCAGATTATAATGTGGCAAAAATTATAATTAACAAGAGTTCATGGAAAGACAAATTTAAAATTAAATAATTTAATTCTTCAAAATAGGTGGGTCAAAGAAGAAATCATACAAACAATAATAGACTTCATTAAAGAGAATGAAAATGAGGAGACATCATATCAAAGCCTATGGGATACAGTCAAAGCAGTACTTAGAGGAAAATTTATATCACTGAGTGCCTATACCAACAAAGTAGAAAGGGTGGAGATCAATGAATTGAACTTGCAACTTAAAAAATTAGAAAAAAAAACAAATTAAAAATTCCCAGCTAAAAATTCAATTGGAAATCCTAAAAATTAAATGAGAAATTATTCAAATTGAAAGTAAAAGAACTATTGAACTAATAAATAACACTAGGAGCTGGTACTTTGAAAAAAAACAAATAGATAAAGTATTAGTCAATCTAATAAAAAAGAAGAGAAAAGAAAATCAATTTTGAGTTAATAAAATATATAGATACTGTTTTAAAATATTTTCTTTTTTAAAAAATAAATGCACTATGCTCTGCCATTCCTTGTCTCCTATATATGTTTGCATAAAACAAAATGAATCAATTAAGGAATCAGGAAGAAAAAAATCATAGTCACTTAACATGCTATCTAGTTCCACTTGTCTCACAAGTATTGAGCCCCTCCACCCCCAAAGAAAAACCAGAGCTTGCCTCTGTCCCCTTTCTTATGAGGCCAATAATGTCACTTCTTCTGAATCTCTCTGATTGGTAGACTTGACTTCGGCCTGGGTCAGATCCTAGTCTTCCAGATCCCATTATTTCCTTAGGGCTTGGGATCAGCCTCTTCCTGGACCCAGGGAGCCAAAAGACCTCTGGCATCCTGCCATAATACTCATGCATGGCCAGTCAAAATGTGAGGCTGTTATCAACTAAAAATGGGTTTTCAAACAGATTAAGGGGCATTATATTACATTCACATAATGGTGATTTTACCTAAAATTAAGATCTCTAGGAGTGGAAAACTGGGAGCATGTTTTAGTGCCTTTTATATTTTTTTTTGTAATTCCTGATTTCTTTCAATATTTGTTTGGTTGCAAAGAGGACTTGCAGGTAATTGAATAAACTGTCCAAAAATGTACTAGAACCATCTAAGGATAAAAATAAGAATAGAATTTATCTTTTAAAGACCAGGGCCTTATCTCCCAGATGTCCTACTTCTCTTTTTTTTCTAACCATAATTTTCCTATATAATTCACATCAATAGAAGTATCACCATTGATTCAACTGCACAATTAAATTTTAATATTAAATAAAATAATATGGGTATTCAGACTACATATTATTGAAATAATTAATAAGAATTTATTAAGTATTCATTTCATGCTAAGTACGGTGCTAAATAAAGGAATTTTTTAAAAGAGCAAAAATGGTCTCTTCCTATCAGTTTACATTCTTATAAGTAGACCAAATGCACATAGACAAAAATACCCCCAAAATATAGAAAGTAATCACAGAGAAGAAAGTTGGAGTAATTCAGAAAGGCCTTCTTGAAGTAACATTTATATAGCCTTGAAGAAAGTCTGTGACTGTAAGAAGTAAGAGATGAGGAGGAAAAGTGCTCTCAGTATGGGAGAAATCCAGGGTAAAGGCATGAAGATGGAAATGGAATTAGAATGGTGTATGTGCATGAATATGTAGATGCACACAGTATCTGTGTATGCATTAGTGAATCTGAGACAGCATGTAGGCTAGTATTGTAAGACCATGGAATGAATGGAGGAGAAGAAATAAATAAGAAGGCTAGAATGGTAAAAAGGGCCCAGATGATTACAAAGAATTTTTAATGCCAAACAAAGAACTTTATATTTTTACGTGGAGGTAATAAGAACTTTAGAGGTTGATTGATTAGTCCTTTAATATATTCAGAGCTATGGACTAAGAAAATCACTTTAACAGCTATGTGGAGGACATAATGGAGCAGGAAGACACTTGTGTAACAGAGACCATTTGGAATGGTATGGTAATTATCAAGGTAAGAGGTCATAAAGACCTGAATTAAGATGGTAACTTCATAAGAAAGGAGCAAATGTATATAAGAAATGTTATGAAAGGAAAAATGATTCACATATACACATGGGTATATGAATATATGTAAATACATACACAATACATAAGTAATATACATTACTATATACTATATATGTAGTAATACACATTACTATGAACAATATATCTTAATATACACATATATTTATATATATACACATACACATATTTAATTAATGGTTCCTTCAATAACAACATAGTATCTAGAATACTAGATTTCATTTGAAAAGGCTTGAGGTTTACTATTATGTAAAACATAGGGGTTATGCTTAACATTTTTCTAAAGTCCTTTCCAGATCTAAATCTGTGATCTTAAATGCCCTGACTAAAAGTTCATCTCCTCTGATTATGTGTGTGTGACCATGAGTAAATCACTTAAATTCTTTAGTCTTTAATTTCCTCTATAAAATGAGGGTATTGTTTCAGGCAATATTTAAAGACTTTTTCAGCTCTAAATTTTGACTCAAGAAGATATTCTAATCTCTGGAATTATGAAACTAAAACCAAATAATAAGAAAACAAAAGGAATAAAACCTGCTTTCAAAGAACTTACATTCTATTATCAATGTGAAATGCTAATTGAGTATAATTGAAGTGAATGGAAGATATCAGTGTGTATTTATGGCCAAGAACATTTTGTACCCTTGAATGAGAGATGTTATTTAGCCTGTTAATCAAGAAGTAAATTATTTATTTGGCTATGAATTTCCCAGGACAATTTGAGTTTTTCAAACTTTTATCAGCAAATGTCCTGGATCTAAATGCATGAATAGCTTGAATTCTTGCAATGACATTTTCAAAATTTGGCAATTCTCAAAATACACTTCTGAATAGATTCAAAAATGAAGAGTACATATTCAAAAAGTCAAAATAGAGTTCCAGGTATTGTGGGATGATTATAAGATCCACTTAAATTTCCATGAATATTTATCACTTTAAAGTACAAGGTAGAAACCAAAAAGCATGTAATCATGGAGTGTATTGAATGGCAGTCACATACACACACACACACACAAATTAAAATTGGAAATGTGTCAAATTTACTTTCAAACTTATATTTCCATAGAAAAGACATTATATTTCTTCCTCCTATTTTCTGTTTTCTGTTACTCCCCTTGCTCCAACAGCAACTAAAAGAATTTTGTGGTATTAGCTAACATCTATTATTAGTAAGGTGATGTGTTTTACAAAGTTATATTTATGATGGAACGAAAACCCTAATTCAACAGAATTTTGCCTTGCTTCTTTTCTTGTTGAACTTTCACTCCTTAAAAATCCAATTCAAATGCTGCTTTTTCCATGAAGCTTTCCTTGAGTCTTAACTCTTTATACCAAAGACCTGCACCATTCTTATTTATATAGTATTTCATCTCAACTTTTTATATGGTGTGATACATTTTCGATTATATCTATTTGTGTATGCTATAAGTTGCTCTTCCATATTATAAACTATGTGAGGACAGAAAGCTTATATAAACAAATATAATGTGTACCTGAGTGCCCTAAAAAAAGGTACGCATTCTAATTTTCCTGCTCAAAAATCATCCGTGACTCACTATTTTCTGCAGGGGAAAATAGAACATCATCAACTTAACATTAAATTCCATCTGCTACATGACTGCCATCTACCTTTTCAAATGTATTTGACATTATTTGCTCATTCATTCTCCGTCTCAATAAAATGAATCTGCTATCTACTTCTTCCCATTGCTCCAGTAGGTGATATCTTCCCCTCTGGAATACATATTTTTATACATTTGGTTCCTCATATGTGGGACATTCTTCCTCTTATCTCCTTTGCTTTCATTAAAGCACAGCTCAGATTCCACATTACTTGATTAGTCTTGATCTCTTCCTCTCAAAATGATTGTATCTATTTTTATTTATGTATGTGTATCACAGCTACAGGTTAGAATTTAAGCATCTTGATGACAGGGCCTACACATGTGTATGGACACTCAAATACACATAGACACATAAACATATATATATATATATTCATGTACTTACCTATTTATTTATTCATTTATTTATTTGTTTACGTATTTATTTGTTTTGGTTTTTTTGCCAAGCCATTTTCTAACCTAGTGCTTGAGACATGGAACATGCTTAATTAATGTTTACTGAACTGAAGTAGTCTAAACTGTGCCATCATTCAAGAAAAAAATGCAAACATTCATGGAAAAACAAGAATGAATTCATTTTAAGAAGGTTTTGTTTGTGTAATAGGAATATATATTTAGAACTAGAGGGGAACTAAAACAATTGTACAAAACAATCAAGTCATTCCCCCAACTGATAAATTGGCAACAGACATGAATAGGCATTTTTCAGATAAACAAATCAAAACTATCAATAAGCACATGAGAAAGTGTTCTAAATCTCTTATAATTAGAGAAATGCAAATCAAAATAACTCTGAGGTATCACCTCACACCTAGCAGGTGGCCTAACATGACAGCAAAGGAAAGTAATGAATGTTGGAGGGGATGTGGCAAAATCAGGACATTAATGCATTGCTGGTGGAGTTGTGAACTGATCCAACCATTCTGGAAGGTAATTTGGAACTATGCCTAAAGAGCACTAAAACACTGTCTGCCCTTTGATCCAGCCATACCACAGCTGGGTTTGTACCCCAGAGAGATAATAAGGAAGAATATGTGTATAAAAATATATATAGCCACGCTCTTTGTGGGGGCAAAAAATTGGAAAATGAGTAGATGCCCTTCGATTGGGGAATGGCTGAACATATTGTGGCATCTGTTGGTGATGGAATATTATTGTGCTAAAAGGAATAATGAACTGAAGGAATTTCATGTGAACTGGAATGACCTTCAGGAATTGCTTCAGAGCAAAAGGAACAGAACCAGGAGAACCTTATACACAGAGACTGAAACATCATGGCACAATTGAACATAATGAACGTCTCTACTAGCAGCAATGCAATGATCCAGGACAATTTTGAGGGACTTATGTGAAAGAATGCTATTCACATCCAGAAAAGGAACTGTGGGAGTAGAAACACAGAAGGAAAACATTTCCTTGATCACATGGTTTAATGGGGATATGATTGGGGATCTAATCTAAGACTCTAAGTGATTACTCTAATGCAACTATTAATAATATGGAAATAGGTTGTGATCAATGATACATGTAAAACCCATGCTTGTTGGCTACAGGAGGGATGGGAAGAGGGGAGGGAAAGAATACGAATCATGTAACCATGGAAAAATAGTCTTAATTAATTAATTAATTTGAACAAAAGAACTAGAGGGAACCTTAAACATTATGTAGTCCCACCCCCAAATTAAAAAAAAAATCAAAGTGAGGTCCAGAAAAGTTAAACAATTTGCTGTAAATTATACAGGTAATGTGTAGCAAGCTGGCTTGAAACCAACTAATTCAAACAAAATGTTTATTGTGGAATGCTTTGTATTTTCTGCTACTCCCCAGATAGAAGATGAAGAATTGGGGGAGGTAATGACAGAAGAGTTTTATTAGGGATGGATCAGAATCCTGCATATAATAATTTAAGACTTTAGATCATACTTTTTCTGATCCTATTGCAGGTATACTATCTGAATAGCCATGATCAGCATTGCTAGATTAAGACTGAATTCAGTGACTTTCAGAAGAGTCAGGAAATTATCCATTTTTCTGCCTGTCTTACATCACTAACCTGAGAACAGAAAGAAAAAAAATATTTTTCTGAGAAAAGAGAAACGAAACAAAATATATATTCAGAAGATTTTTTTCCTGAAAAATGTAAATCTGTACTTGTAGCATCAAATTCAAAGAGAAACAGGGGCCACTAATCTATATGTGATGATTGCTATGAGCACATGTTGAACCAAATATGAATATTGTCTTCGGTGTTTTATTATATTTTAATTTGCTTTGTTAACTATTTCTTAAATACATTTGAATCTTCTTCTTGCCACATGCAGGAGCATTTTTGACAACACTGATCTATCCTATGGGAACTTCAAAAGAGTAATTCCCTTTTTGGATGCTTTTGAGGAAGCAGAAAAACTAAAACAAAACTGTAGTAATATGTAACTTGTTCCACTAATATTATGAGCTGACCTGCATTTCATCACTGACTCATCTTATTCTGTACGTTGGAATTAGAGAAGCAAGGAAGGTTGCTACTAGATTAATAGATCTAAAATTAGAATATACACTCAAAAATTATTTCTTCCCATCCAAAAGTATGTCAGTTAATTGTTTTGCACGTGGAAAATTAAGCCATTCCCCAAATAAGCCTTTTTAAAAGTGATGAGCAAATATTAATTTTGGAGCAATTAAAACAAAAATTAGAACCACTCCTTGGATTTTGAAAAAAAAGTAAGGCACCTGAAAAAGAAGAAAAGCTCTTTACAGTAGAATGTATGTTATATACATATTCTAGAGAATGTAACCCTATTTAAGTCAAATCTAAAAGTCTGATAACTCAGCTGATTACTGGAAATAGAATATACTTGTAATCAACCAAAAATAGTTTTATAGAATTAGAATTTATTTTTAACATAAATTTAAGTAATAGCTAAGCCCATTAATGTATTTTGATTTGGGAAGAGAAGACAATTTTATCCAAAAATTAGACACACTCTAGAGCATCTAAGAAACTAGAGTTGTGTAAGCCTGGGCAAGTCACAACCTCCATTGCTTACCCCTTATCTCTCTTCTGCCTTAGAACCTATACATAGTATTGATTAAAAGATGGAATGTAAAGGGTTTTTTTAAAGAACATTTAGAAGTATTACCTTATAATTTTACAAAAGAATAAACTTACTTATAACGAACTGATTACAACCTTAGCCTCCATATAGTCTTTTACTCTCAGTAGGATGTTACCTTATGCTACCTATAACTATACAACTCCTTTTCTATGTATACATTAGGAAATCAATGCTTCAATATGATAATATTTAACCAAACACTTGACTTGTCATTGATTTTGTGTAATTTAGAAAGTTGTCTAATTTTTTTTGTTAGAAACATTTTTTTCCATTTGAACACTTCCAGCTTTCCACACTTAACAGCATACATATCTACTAGAACAATTCTTACTACTCTCACATACTTTTGTATAGCAGTCGATCTATAATCACTTCTCAGCTACCGTTGAATACAAGTTTATTTAATATAATTGTATAGATTTGTGAAAAGAGAAGAAAAAGCTTCGTGACAATACATGAGGCAAAATAGAGAACCATTATAATTCTGGATTTGTTTTTCTACACTATGGTTTCTATAGCTACAATGTCTATTCGGATAGACTATATTCAAATTATACACAGTGAAATCTCCATTAACAAAGAACCTACTTATGAACATATTGCATTGACTTACTTTTAAAATAAGGAAGTAGATGATAATAATACCAGCTGATCTAAAGGACTTTATTTTTTTATAAGTATGCCTTGAGTCTCATCTTTTCTTCCTGTAACATCTGCTGTATCAAAGAAAATCAATAAATCTGTTTACATAATCATTTGTTGATCATATTCTATGGTCAAAATACTTTGCTAAGATACTGAGTGAAAGAAAAACTGAATAAAATATAATCACTGCTGAATAGTGCTTGTGATAAGATATATACACAAATGCAAAATAGAATATAGAAAGGGAAAAAAAACTGACAAAAGAAAGACTGGTGGGTGGGTGTGAACAAGATCAGTTCAGAGTAGTTTGGATCAAGAAAGACTGCAAGGAAGGTGGCATTTAGCCTCAGTTTTAAAGGAAAGGATTTCTAGGAATAGTATAATAGTACATTGATGTGAAAAAAACCTGAGGTGGATTTAGGGCATGACACATGATTCAGTATCACATAAAGAAGCCAAAACTGAGATGTCTGGACCACATCTTAAAAACTAGAAAATAGGAGTTTTGAGTAATCAATCAAGAATATTTAGTAGTACCTTTAAGTAGTAGTAGTAGTAGTAGTAGGAATAACACTTGCATAATGCTTTGTTTGGCAAAATACTTTTAATATATTATCTCATTTTTATCTCAGTTTGGGGAAAAGCTATTTGATCCTAAGCAATGAGAAATAGGCTATGCTTGATGAGCAGGGAATAGTGGATGGAAGAGTCCCACATGGCAGGCAGGAACAAGATTAGTTCTAATATGCATTGCTCTTTTTTATTTTTTACCTTGTATCCTATAATCAACACTATGTTGTGGTTTCAGTAAGGGCAAGGTAACTGAAGTTAAGTGACCTACCCAGACTCACAAAGCTGGGAAGCATCCAAGGCCAGATTTGAATCCAGAACTTCCAGTTTTTAGGCCTAGTTCTTAATCCACTGATATACCTAGGTGCCCACAAAGACTGCTTTTTAAAAAGAAAACCTTCAAAAAGCATTACAACTATTGAAGAGAAGTACATTGTTTCTGAAGAGGAATTGTCTGATATTAAATAAGCCTATGGGAACTTCAAGGATGATATGATTCAAATCATGGAGTCTATAATATGTACTGAATGCATTGCAGAACCCAGACTATAGAACATCATATAACCCACCATTGATTATGGAGAAATTCCAAACTGTAAAGCTTTTCTCAAAGATTCAAAGCAAAATAAATGTAAGAAAAAGGAAGGCTCAAGAAGAGGCTAAATTTGCAGAAAAGAACAGAAGCATTTGGGCTAGGAGGTGAGACCAGGCAACATTAAAGCTCTCTTCCAGAGGATGGAGAAGTTGGGGAAAGAAATGAACAGTTTTTTGCTCATAGATGGAAAGCAAAGTGTTGTGATTCTTCCAAAAAAAAAAGGGGGTGGGCGTGGAAATAAACCTCTGAAGAAAGAAAAGATAGAATGAAGCATAGGGTTTTTCTTTCTTCACGGGGTCTTTCATTTAGATATTTACCCCTACTGAGAAAAAAATTAGTTAAATCTTTATTAGTGAAGAAAATGGTTCCTTCTGGACCAAATTATCCACACCAGTAATTGTCTCCTGAGTAAGTTATTTAGCAGTTGGCCCAGTCAACTTTCATTTCTCATAGGTACACTTTCAAGGTGTTTACTGTGGATTACTAATTGTTTTGGTGAAATTTCTCTACAGGAGAATTTTATTTTCAGAGAATATATATTTCCATTAATCTTACAGAAAGGAATTTCTAAACAAATTCTATCAACACAGGATGGAAACTTCTAGCAAAACTTACTTGACAAGTAAAAATGCTTTTAAGCACCAAACTAATGGAAATTTAATTCTTAATTCTTTAATTTTTAAAGCAACTAGTCAGCAGCATTGTTCTAAATGTTTCTTTGCCAGGTTTACTTTAATTTATTCATAGTGAACAAGATTTATTTTTTTACTATTTAATATTTTATGCTATTGATGTTGGCAAGTATTTTAAGATATTGGTAAAATATACATACAATAAACAAGGGAAGTATTTTTTTAAAAAGAAAAAAGAAAGCTCTATTCTTTTTCTTTCCAAAAAGGGATACTCCACTGCTGGTGTGGAAATTACAGGAAATACTGAGAGAGAATATCTCTGCATTTTAGAATTTGTAAGCGAAGAAAGAAAACTTGACCTAGTTTGTAAAACATCCTACATTTGAAGAAAGCAGGTTTTTCAAGAGTATAGAAAAAAGGATAGAATTACATGAATTAAAATTCAGTGAAGGTCTTCAGCCTTCAAGCAATATTGGAAGGAAAATTTTATTTTATTTTTCCCAAATTTTTTTTATTTTTTCAGTTACCTACATAAATTTTTTCAAAATTGTTTTTTGACATTTTAAAATTTAAATTTTCTCCCTCACTATCTTCCCCCTCCCTGAAGCATTAAATAGTTTTATATTGGTTATACTCATACTTACATTTAATACATATTTCCAAATTGCTCATGTTATAATGGAAGATATATCACACATGCAGTAGATATTTTATCAATAAAATATGGTGGAAGATGGAATGCTTTGATTTGCATTCATATTCCAATGGTTCCTTTTTAGGTATACATTGTTCTCTGAGTTCTGCTCACTTCACTTTGTATCAGTGTATGTAAGTCTTTCCAGGTTTTTCTGAACTTATCCTGTTCATCATTCCTTATGGCACAATATTTGTGAAGGTGCTATATACTGCTTCAGAAAAAACGTGTATTCCTTTCAATTCTGTCTTCAGGGAGCTATTATATCCATTATTTCTAAAGTTCAATTTTCTCCATAACTCCCTTATTTTTTTGTTATATTTATCTACTACTGAAAAGGGAAGATTAATGTGCTCTATAAGTAGGATTTGACTACTTACTCCTATAAATCATGTAACTTTTCCTTTAGCTATATGGATGATAAGCCATTTGGTGGATACATACTTAATATTGATATTGTTTAATTGTCTATGTTAACTTTTATCATGATGTAATTTCCTTCCTTACCTCTTTTGATTAGATCAATTTTTATTTTTGCTTTGTCTGAGATCATGATTGATACTTCTTTTTTTTTTTACATTAATTGAGGCATAGTAGATTCTTCTCCAGTCTCTTTTACTCTGTGTATGTGTCTCCCTGTTTTAAATATTTTTCTTGTAGATGGCATATTGTGGGATTCTCTTTTTCAAACCCCTCTGTTATCCTCTTCCATTTAATGGGTAAATTTTTCCCATTCCCATTCACAGTTATGATTATTACTTTTGTTTCCTTCATCTTCTTATTTCCTTCTTCCTACTTTTAGATTTCCTGTTCACTGATGTTTTGTTTACAATGACCCCAACTCACTCTCCTTTTTATCTGTTTTCCCCCTCCCTTTCTTTCCCTTTTTTCCTTCTTCTTCATAGATTAAGATAGTTTTCTATAGATGACTGAGTGTGGGTGATTAGTTTCAATGTGATTTGTGGAGTGAATTAGTTACAATGAGAGCCACCCTACTCCATCTTCTCCACTCTATATGCCTCTTATGCACTTCTTAATGAAAGGTAATTTATCTCCTTCTATCTTTCTGTTTCTACTCATATGTTCCTCTTTACCAACCCTTTTTTGGGAGTATCAACCCATTTTACTAAGCTTCCTTCCTTTTTCTATGTATATCTCTTTTCACTGCTTTAATTTGTATAAAATGCTTAATTATCTTAAGTACTTAAGTATCTTGCACACTTTAACCACCTACACTTTTTTCAAGTATCATAGATATCTTAATTATTTCAGTTATAGACTTCCTAAGTATGAATATACTCAATTCAAATTTATCAAAACCCTCAAATTTTCACGTGACCTTTTAATGTTTCTCCTGAGTGTAGAATTAATTCATCAAAATTTTCTCTTCAGTTCTATTTTTTTGATCAGAAAAGTCTAAATTTCCTTTATTTTATTAAACAATTATTCTCCCTTGGAGTTTTATCCTTAGTTTTGTTGGGTATATAATTCTAGGTTATAGTCCTAGATCCTTTGCCTTTTAGAATATCATATACCACACCTACTGGTCTTTTAATATAGAAGCTGCTCTGTCCTGTGCAATCTTGATTGTTACTCCTTGTTTTTTATTTTTCTCCCCCCTCTGGTAGGTTGTACTACTTTTTCCTTGGCCTAAGAGTTCTGGAATTTGATTAGGATAGTCCTGGGGAATTTTATTTTGGATTGTCTTTTAGGAGGCAATTTGTGGATTCTCTCAATTTCTATTTCCCCCTATTGTTTGAGAGTATCAAAGCAATTTTCCCTAATGATTCCTTCTAATATGGTGTCCAGGATGTTGCTGTTTTTTTTTCCGATCATGACTTTCAGATATTCCAGTGATTCTTGGATTATCTATCCAGGATATATTTTCCAGGGGTCAATTTTTCAGTGAAGTATTTTATATTTTCTTCTTTTTCATGTTATTGATATTTTTCTTATTGATTACTGCTATTTATGCATTTATTAGTTTCTATTTATCCAATTTTAAATTTTAGGAAATAATTTTCTTCCTTGAGTTTTTTGGTTTCCTTTTCCATTTGAAAAATTTTACTCTTTAAAAGAGTAGTTTTCTTCAGTTTTTTTTTTTGGTTCTATTTCCATTTGGTCCCTTCAGTTCCTTAGGAAGTTGTTTTTCTCAAAGTATTTTTGTGAGTCACTTTCCTTTTGACACATCCTTGTTCTTAGGAAATTGATTTCTTCATTGAATTTTTTTCCCCAGCTGTTGATTTTTTTCTGTCAATTCTCTATTTATTTTTCAAATTCTTCTAGGGGTTCTTTTGGGGCTGAATATTCTTTAATACTTTCCTTTGAGGCTTCAAAATTTTATTTTTAGCATTGTTGTCCTTTTCAGAATTCACATTTTGGTCTTTCATGTCAACAAGTTGGCTTTTGAAGGTCAGAGTTTTTCTTTTGATAATTTTTCTAGTTTTTTCCCCCTTTTACTTTATCTATCTGTTGAGATTCTTCTCTGTTACTGGGGAATAGGGTACATGGCTCTAAGCTTGAAGAGCTCTCTTCTCTGGTACTTAGTATAGGTCTGACTGCCCTTATTCTTCATGGCCTATCTTTTTTTTGTTTATTTAATTAATTAATTTAGAATATTTTTCCATAGTTACATGAATCATGTTCTTTCCCTCCTCTCTTTCCATCCCCCTTCCCATAGTAAACAAGCAATTCATGGCCTGCCTTTTGAGGAGGTGATTCTGCTGGTTTGCTCTGGGGAGGTTTGTAGTTATTTTGTCTAACTATATTCATCACCCAGTGCTACTACCTCTCTGCTCCTGTCACATTGCTTGGCTTTAGTAAGTTCTCTGCTCTTAGCTGTGCTGCCTCAAACAATATGCTACCAGGTGAGAGTGAATAGAATCTATCAGTTTCAGTTCTCTTTTTCTGCTTCCTTCCCAGGGCTGTGTTACCTTATGGGAATGAATAGGTTCCCACAGTTCCACTTTCCCCTCTGAAGGTTCCATTACTATGTGAGAGTGTGCAAGTTTCTCAGTATGGTCTAGTTCCCATTCTGAAAGTCCATTGCCTCTGACAGATTCACTGCATAATTAGGCTGCTTCAACTCCTGTTGCTTCTCACAGATGCTGTGATCCCTGGACCATTCTTTCCTCTTACCCTAATGATATGTGTTCTTTGTTTTGAGGCAATTTATTTTTTTTTGTCTGTGTTTTTGGAAGGATTGGGGGAGCAGAGCATCTTTTCCTCCACCATCTTTTTTTTTCTGCTCCCAGAATGCAGAACACAAGAAGGAAACTTTTAAAAATGAAATCTTTATTAGCTATATTTCAGATGATAAATAAACAAGGAGTTTATTTAAAGGTTACGCAGAAAATTCACAAAACAATTTAACTTTTTTTGAGGAATGTATAGAAGATAGAAGCCAGGGAAGTTCATGGATAATAAATCCACAGGACTGAAAAGAGGGAAATGTCCCAATTTCTGTAACAGTCAATTTTGTTGAATCTTAAAACTAAGACTAATAAATGTGTTGCCTGTTTCTTTAAATTTAAAAATATAATATTAAATGTATGATTAGTGAGCATTAATAGATGATATAATTATAAGGAGATAAAGTATAGCTTTTTGAAGAATATAACATTCTAAAATAAAATGCATTTGTCTTTTTAATAAGAGTTGATTAAGAATGTTTTAAATATAGTTTACCTAGATTTTTAGCAGCATTTGATGATTTCTCATACTACAATGAAAAAGATGGACAAATTTGAGCTCAATGATAGGACATTTAGGGGAATAAAAGTAGTCATTTATGGGAAGTGATGAAGGGATTTATATAAACTATCTAATTATAGAACTTGGAGCTCGATTTATTATTCATTTATTTTATTTTGAAATTGATCATTTCATTTATTAATAAGGCTAAATGAGGTTAAGTGCATTGCACAACTGTCCTATTGAAAAAAGTAATACTTCTGTTTCAAATTGTTGGTTCAATGGGAATTTGTATATAGCAAAAGTTCTCTCTGTTTCTGGCAATTTCCAGCATAGATAATATATTATAACATATGTTATATCTTATGTTATATGTAACATATGTCTTAGGATAATAGAAATTTGGGGGAAGGTAGATGGGTCATTGAGAAAGAAAAATCTATAAAGAGTCTCAGTGCCATAAGATGAAAGGAATTCCAGTTTGTTGCTTTTTATACATCAAGTACCTACTTAATTGCAAGATCAAGAAATGTTGGAGCTACACACTTCAGAAGTATAGAAGGGGGTGAAGAGTAAGACTGTAGAGTTATCTTCAACACTTTCTCAAATTGGAATGGAGAAGACACAAGAAGAGGCTAAGCTGAGGAAAGAGTTCCTTGACATTTCTAAGAATTTGGTATTTGAGTCAAGTGGAATAATTCAAAAGCATCTGATAGGAACTATAACATTTTTTACTGTAACTGCCTCATATGAATTTAACATTTGTGTCTAACATCTAATGAGGCCATTGCTACCACAATTTTAGTCTCTTCCTTCTTTTCCTACATCTACTAGTACTCTGGAAGTGACATCTCTCTCCTCTGTTATTAGGAATCAGTTGTGAATCAATAGCTATTGGCATCTTTCCCTTTAACTTTTCCTTTTCCCTGATTGGTGGCAGTTTATTGAACAAATGCATAATTTTGGGAATTTTTTTTGGTTTGTTTAACTACACACATTTTCAAGATTTTATTTATTTTTTTAATTGTATTGATTTCCAGCCTTTTTATGTAAATTGAAATACTCCTTTTCAAATGAATACAACTATGAAGTAGTACTTACATCTATCAGACTGCCTAATAAAAGAAAATGAGAAATGTTGGAGGGGATACGAAAAAATGGGACACTAATGCATTGCTGTGAAATGATTGAATCAATATGGAGAACATTTTGGAGGTATGTTCAATAGACCATAAAAGTGTATCCTTTGATCCTGAAATATTGCTACTAAGTCTGTAAGCAAAAGGGATAAAAAAAAGACCTATATGTACAAAAACGTTTATTGCAGTCCTTTGTGGTGGCCAAGAACTGGAAATTGAAATGTCCATCAATTGGGTAATGGCTGAACAAATTATAGAAAATGGTTGTGTTAGAATACTATTGTGCTATAAAAAATAATGAGCAGAGTACTTTCAGAAGAATCTGGAAAAACTAACATGAACTAATTCAAAGTGGAATGAGCAGAATCAGGATATTGTATACAGTAAGAACAGTATTGCCTGATGAACAATTGTGAATGATAGTGATTTTCGGCAATACAATGATCCAAAAATTCCAAAGAACTACCCACATCTCCTGAGAAAGAACTGATGGAATTTGACTACAAATTTAATCCTATTTTTTTCATTTATTTTTCTTGTGTTCTTTTTTTAATGTGTCTAACATTGAAATATGTTCACATAATTTCATGTGTATAATTGATATCATACTTCTTGTCTTCACACTGGGTAGGGGAAAGGTGAGAGGGAGAGAACTCAGAACTTAATTTTTTAAGTGAATGCTAAAAGCTGGAAACTAGTCTGGTTAGTGTATTTAGAGATGGGCCTAGAGACAGAAGGGCCCAGGTTCAAATATGGCCTCAGCCACTTCCTAGCTGTGTGACCCTGGACAGGTCACTAACCAGTTACTTAGCCTTTATTGCTGCTGCTTTGGAACATATACACAATATTTATTGTAAAATGGAGGGAAAGGATTTTAAAAAATGAATGCCAAAAGAAATATTTTTAAAAGAAATATACATTTGAATAAAGTGTTTATCAATTTGATGGGGTAGGGGAGGGAAAATATTTAAACTGAATTGTGGAAAGCTTGAAATAAGTGAGGTCTCAAATGATAATCTACTCTAATCAACTGAGAAGGTAATAGAAAGCCGCTGTAGATTTTTGAGTAATGGAGTCAATGAAATGGATAACTTTGCTTCCAGGTGTTTCTTCCATATTAAGTACAACCTCATAATTTCAATGAAAGAGTAGTTAGGGAAAATTGTATGCTTTCTCTTGTGATCTCAGTGTGCCAAAGATGATATATTCAAAGCTTTCATTAAAAGGTGGGTTAGGCAAATTTTTAGAACAAAAACTGAGTAATTGTGATGTCCTAAATCATAATGTTAATTATTTATATTTATGTTGTACTTTACCTATATTATCTTATTTGATTCTTAAAACAACAACATAAGGGAGATTTTCTGTGTCTTTATTCTTTCTATTTCCAAGATCAGAAAATTGCCAGAAAAAAGTTAAGCTGTTTTCAAAGGTCACACTGTTAGGAAGTGTAATAGGCAGAATTCAAAGCTAAATATTTTATGACAAAGGAGAGCACTACTCTTTTCACTATCAAACTCTTATTGAAATGATTTATAATTTTTTTTATAAATTAGACTTAATGAGGCATAAAAATAAATGACTACTTTTTGGAAGGATTTTTAACTAAAAAGATAGAAATAAAATTTTAAGTTAAATCCTCAGTTTACCAGAAAATGAAGTTAATGTCAAATATTTCCTGAATGATATTGAGTAAGGGATTTTACCTTAAATTATTTTAATTTTTATTCTGAAAAAATAGTTGGAATTTATAGAAACCATTCTGGTTTACAATACACTTTAAGTACCATATTTCACTTGGCATTAAAAACAAATCTGGGACATAGCTATTATAGGTACAATTATGTCTATTTTACAAATAAGAAAACTGATGCTCATACTGGTTAAGTCCATATGAACTTAAAATCCTCATGACTAAAAACCCCATATGCTTTATATTTCTCAAGAAGAAAACCTCAATTTTCCTTTATACTTTACTTAATAAAGAGATTAGAATTATATGTATCAACATGTCTAAAATAGTAAGTTACAACCTGATTATCTTGTGCATATGCACACCACGTTTTTGGCTCTTAAAAAGTTTCTAGGTTTTTTTTTTCATTCTCTCTAAAACCAGAGAGACTTCTGAAGTCACTGACAATACTTACATTTTTAAAAAGAGCTTCCTCCAAAGGCAATTACTGTTCACTTTTTTCTTTTTTATTATAATAATTTTTTCATATTACATGCCAATACAATTTTTAATATTCATTTTTTGACATATTGCAACCTATTCTCCCTCTTTCCCTCCCATTTCTCCCTTAGAAGGCAGGAATATGTTGTAGGTTGTATATGGAATATCATATAATACACATTCCTATGTTTATCATGTTGTGAAAGAAGACATATATTGCATATACTAGAGTAAAATTCATGGAATAAGTATAGTAAAGAATGGTACATTTTAATTTAGAGTAAGACCCTATCTGTTCCTTCTATGGTAGTGGGTATCCTTTTTATCTCATGAGTCTCTAGGAGTTGTTGTGGATGCTTATCTTATAGGAAATAGTTAAGCCATTCATACTTGATCATCATACATTATTGTTACTAAGCACAACATTCTCGGGTTCTGCTCACTTCACTTTTCATCACTTTATATAAATTCTTCCAGGTTTCTTTGTGATCATCTTGTTTCTTTTTGTGATCATCTTGTGGTCAGGTCATGCCATTTCTTATGGCACAATAATATTCCATTATAGGCATAAACCGCAAAATTTTAGCCATTCCTCAAGTGGTGGACATCCTTTTAGTTTCCAATTCTTTGCCACCACAAAAAGAGCTGCTAAAAAAGTTTTGTGCCTAAAGATAGGTAAGATCCTATCTTTTGACTCATTTGGATACAGACCTAGTAATGTTATTCCTTGTCAAAGATTATGTACAGATAGACAATTTATATCAGTTCTCAGCTCTACCAGGAGTGCATTAGTATCCTACTTTTTACATATCCCCTTCAGCACTTATCATTTTCCTTTTCTGTCATGTTAGTCAGTCTGATGGGTTTGAGGTGGTACTTTAAAGAGTTTTTGTGATTTTTTTTATCTAATCAATAGTGATTTGGAGCATTTTTTCATATGACTAAAGATACTTTTAATTTCTTTATCTGAGAAAGTGTAGGAAGCCATTAAGAGAAATTAGAATCTCAAATAGATATTTTTATCTAGACTCCATCAAATGATCAATACAGACCAGGAGTATTAGATTTTCTCCCTATCAGGTTCGAGACTGGAATGGGATATCTAAGATAAAAATCTTAGATTCCTCTTTTAATTCCTTTCATAATTCATATCTTTCTTTAAAAAGCAATATAGTCTTATTGAAAAAGTTTTGGGCTCCCAGTAATACAGCAGGAGGAGGGTTAACACAGTTCTCCTTTGGCCAAGAATGCAGCTACCTGGTACAGTTAAGGTCCAACCCTTAGCAGGGGCATTTTGCCCTGAATTAAAGTAAAATAATGAGGCTCAAAAATATTGTTTAATACCATCAAGGCTGAGAAATTCAGGGGCTTTCTGGCCTAACAAAATGTCCCAGACTTCACTTAATGATAACACATATAGTTGATAGTTTAGCATAGGTTTTTATGTACACCTGGAAGCTTTTAAGGCTTTTGTTTTGACTATAGTAAAAAATACTGCTCTCTGTTATTGTGGGAAACTTTCTTGGGCTTTTGGGGGAAGGGAATCTTTAACTTTCTATATAATAAACTGGTGACTCCATTGTACCTTGGAGCACTTTGAGCTAACAAGCTGTGCTTCCAATTGGTTTCATTCTTTACATCCAATGATCACCCTAGGCCTCTCAGATAAGTCTCTGGTTATAGAGCAGGATCTCTATAAGAAAGGTCTGTGCATATACTTTGACCATTTTAAATTGGAAAATGCTTTGTATTCTTATAAATTTGACTCATTTTTTCTATATATTTAACAAATGTAACCTTAGTCAGAGACACACTATATTTTTCTATTTGTTATTTAACTTTTAAACTTGGTTGCATTGCTTTTGTTTGAGCAGACACTTTTTAATTTATCAAAAGTCAAAGTTACCTATTTTATATCTCATAATGTTCTCTGTCTTGATTTGACCTACATTCACTTCTTATCCATAGGTGTGACAGGTAAATTATTTTGTGTTCCTCTGCTTTGTATTTTTTTTAATTAATCATCTCAAGGTTAAGGCCATTTTTCATTATAATAATGTCTTTTATTCCCTTCAAAATCATTCCTAATGGAAAAATGTTGAGTTTTCTTTATTTAAATGTGCTTTTAGGGGTATGGCTTTGAGTTGTAACAAAGTGGGTAAGTTTGGTGTTCAGGACCTCTATCCTTTCCCCTTCACCCAATTCTCAAAAAAGCAGGCATAATGCCACATTTTCTAAAACTCAATCATCTATTATTTTGAAAGGTATTTTTAAGAATAAAACCATTTGAAGTGTGTTAATATGACATGATACTCTTAATCGATGTTTTGCTAATCATTTAGAAGCATATTTGCTAACACAGAAGTAGTTTTAAATTCTATCGCATTTTCCATTATTAAATGCATTAATCTTGAGCAGGATTTAATTGATTTTATTTAATACTATGCAAAAGTATCAATATATGAAATATTGTCAAAAGATCACAGTCATACCAGTTAAAGCTCATAGGACCCTATTATTTCTCTGTTTGACCTCAGAAAAGAGAATCAGAAGCAATGGGCAACTAATAAGCAAACTTGGCTTAATTTAAGGAGGAGGAAATATTCTGATGATTAAAGCCATCCAGAAATGGGAAAATTGCTTTGGAAGGTTGTGAAGTTCCTCTCATTAGTGGTATTCTCCTATTAATAATGTGAGTTCCTTGCCAATTAAGATTATTTCATTCATTGGGTTTATATTCCAGTGCCTTTGGAGAATCAGCTATTGGGTATATTATGCTAGGAAAACCTTTCATGTATAGGATAAAGTAAGTGGCCTATGAAATCTCTTTCATCTCTGAATTTTTGATTCCTTAAGAAGAATGACACTTGGAAAATATTCTCACTATCATCATCTCATTGACTGATAAATACTTATTGATTTTATTGGTAACTTGCGCATAAGTAATGTCACTGTAAGTTTCCTAGTCCATCATTGTCCCATCAATGACACTGTAGGGAGATTTGGGCATTAGTTACAAGCTTGTCTTTCTTAGTTATCTAAAAATAATGAGTTCCACAGTGATAAGTTCCTGTTCCTCTGCTTGAAAACAATCCATTAAACCTTCCTAAATTTCTTTGCAGAATTCAATATAGGGTTTCACAGAAACCTATAACAGATGTATAATTGGTATATAGAATATAGCCTATTCTGAGCTAGGTGCTAGAGGGGATATAATGATGAAGTGCAATATTGGTTTTATCTGAAATGAGACATATCCTGCTGGAGGGCATATCACCAACTCAGTCAATCAACTAATAAATATATAAGAATTGAATAAGTCCCCAGGATGGACAATTTACTGTATTAAGGCTGGATATACAAATATAATAAAGGAAATAATTCCTACTTACAAGAACATTGCTTTCTAATGGAGTGGTCAAGTATATAGGCTTATTTGACTTGATCATACAGGTAACAAGGGAGAATAATATCCATTGAACCTGAAAAAATGTTGTATTTAAATTTAAAAATAAAAATCATACTTTATTCTAGAGGCAAAAAATACTAGAGATGATTGAGTAGCAGAATGATGTGGTCAACTCTGTAGTTAAGGATGATCATTTTGAATGTATCCTTATTGAGAATGAAAGAAATGAATTAGCCAAGGAGAATAATTAGAAGAACACCTGAGTTAATGTGATAACAATATGAGTAGAAAGGTGGAACCAGATTCAAGAGATGTTATAGAAGTAGAAATGACAAGATTTGCTGACTTGATGGAAAGTACAGAGCTAAAGATAGTGCTGATGTGATAAACCTGGTATAGTTGTGCCTTTGACTGAAATAGGGAAATTTGGAAAAGGGATAAATTGAATAGAGAGATAATTGGGTTAGTTTTAGACATACTAATTTTGAAATTTCTCAGGTATGTGCAATTTGAAATGTTTAATAAGTAATTGATGGTTTAGGACTTATGCTAGAAGATTCTAAGGGTAGATATATAGATTTGTGAGTCATTAGTATGAGTACGGTGATTAAACTCACAGGAGCTAATGAGGTTTCCAAGTGGAAGAATATAGAGAAGAGCAGGTGTTTAGAAGAGTCTTAATTAGCAACTATAGTTAGAGTGGCATGATATATATGGATAATGAACTAGCAAAGAAGATTGAAGAGAGGTTATATAGGTTGAAGGAGCATTAGGAAACATGAAAACCCAGAGAAGAGACAATATCTAGGAGAGGGTAATGAAGAGGGTCAGATGCAACAGAGTCAGAAAAATGTAGAATGAAAACATTATCATCAAGTTTGGTAATTACTTTATTATTGGTAACTTTGGAGATATATTACATACTGACAAATCAAGAATAAGTGAGGTGAAGCCAAAATGCTATTTGAAGTACAATGTTGACAGGAATGTGAAAACTTCCATTTATTTATTTATTTTTGAAAGACTCAGAGAAGGCATTTTAAAAGAAGTAGTTGTTTTTTTTTTTTTTTAAATGAGACTTTTAGAATGGTTAAGATTGCAACAAGAGAAGTGGTAGAAGGCATTCATGCCTCCATGGATACAAAGCAGTAGGAGCAATATATAGATAAAAACAAAAAGAAATAGAGATATAGAGATGCCCAGTTTAGCTGAAGCAGAGAGTATGTGAAGGAAAATAATATGAAAGGGATAAATAGGTAAGATGGCAGTTGATTTTGTAAGGCCTTGAATACAAATCTACAATGAAGGTTTTGAACTTCAGTTAAGTAAAAAGGAGGCATTAGTTCAAAGGGTTTTGAAACAGAAGAGTGACATAAATGGGTCTCACTTGAATATTAAATGATTGCAATGTGAAACTTTTTTTTCTTTAGAGGAAAAAATTTTAGAAATGAACTTCTTTTTTTTTGTATATGAAAGGTGAATTTCAGAGTAAGAAAAATATATGTGTCAGAATGATTTGCTTCAAAGATATAAAATATACTACATAATGAAAACCTTTTGGTTTCATTTATATGCCTTTGAATAAAATTTTCTATTTGAATAAAATACTCTTAATTTGAAAAACATAAAACATCATTCATTTATTTTCCTCATTAAATTTACTTACTATAACTCCTTAAATTTACTTACTATAACTCCAAGGCCTTTTGTGTGTGTGTGTGTGTGTGTGTGTGTGTGTGTGTGTGTGTGTGTGTGATTTCTTACTATCTCCCAAGTGCTATAATCGAATTAAATCAATCCATTTAAATTCAACAAATATTTTCTAACTACCTACTATATGTAGAGCACTGCATTAGCTTCTGGAAATAGTTCTTATCCTGATATAGTTTACATTCTACTCAGAGAGGTAGGTTATACTATATATACAGTTAAGTAAATGTAATAGTTTTTTCCTTTTTTATTTATAATATTTTTCATGGTTACATGATTCATAATTTTTCCCATCCCTCTTCCCTCTCCCTTCCCGGAGCTAACAAGCAGTTCCACTGGGTTATACATGTATCGCTGTTCAAAATTTATTTCCATGTTATTCATATTTGCATTAGAGTGATCTTTTAATGCCAAAACCCCAATCATATCCCCATCGAACCACATGATCAATCATATATTTTTCTTCTGCGTTTCTGCTCCCACAGTTTTTTCTCTGGATGTAGATAGCTTTCTTTCTTATAAGTTCCTCTGGATTGTCCTAGGTCATTGCATTGCTACTATTAGAAAAGTCCATTATTAAATGTAACATTTTTTGCATATTTAGGACATGTATATTTATATGGATTATCCAAAATTTATAGATGTATGATTCTTAGATGGCATTAATAGATGTCACTGACATATTCCTTCTTTGCATTCTAAAAAAATCCTAGGATTCCTGCATTAAAAGGAGCATGAAAATGGCCATGTATGTGGGTGCTCTTTTCTCTGGTATTTGAGAGAGGAATCAGTCTGTAACAATAACTATGTACCTTTTTAAAAGTATTGCTTGACTACATGTAAAATAATGAAGAAAAGGAAGTATTAAATTCAGAATATTAGTCATTTGTTTCACTAGTCACTTCACACTTGAGGGGGAAATGTAGCACTAAATATATAGCTTTTGGCATGACCTCTTCCAATCAAATTGTTGATTGCTAAAGTGATTATCACATAGAACAGTGATGGCTAACTTTTTAGAGTCTGAGTGCCCAAACTGTAACCCTCATGTACATGAAAAAGAAATGTATCTCCAAAAGGAGATATGTGGATAGAGAAGGACCCAGATGGATTGGTGATGAAAAACTTTCCTACTGAAGCACAAATCACCTTGAGACTGTATGAAAACATAAGTTTATTTGGCTTATTAAGGTTAGGGAACTGATAGTTCAAATTCAATATGTCCCTGACTCTAGAGAGCTCTATCACCACCCACTTTCTACACCTCTCTCAGGAGAGAGGTCTTCTTATCTTCTACAACCCTTCTTATCAGCTCCCTGATCTTATCTAACCCCCAAAACCATCTGACTATCTATACTCAGTATCTTAGATTGTTAATCAACTAACTTAGTTGTCTCTAAAAGGGCTAGTGAGAATTGACTCATGAGTGAACTAAGTCCTTCTTCAAGCCTGGGGCTGGCTTCTTAGGTAAAAAACCCCAAAGTCCCAGATGTTGAACCCTTTGGTTTACCTTAGCCAAATTGGCACAGCCAAAATTGTCCACAGCACTGCAGGGAAACCCAGATCTCCTCCTAGGTATCTTCCAAGCCCAAACCCTCCAAGTTTCTCCACAGAACTAATGAGGTTACAGGAGCTGATGGAGCAGCTATTCTCTCTTCCAGCTCAGGGACAGGACAATTGTGTAGTGGCAGTTATTTCAGTTAATTCCCCCAAACCCTCTTCTGCAGTGCCTTCTCCTTCTAGAATCTTTTTCCCAGGGTTCATGGCTAAATTCTCTCTCCCTTTTAGAGACAATTTCGCATCGTCCCTTTTTCCTTATCCTATTCTTACACACATGTAAGCCACTATCCACCCCCCTCCCCCTGCTGCCTTTCCCCAGACAGAGGAGTGAGGAAGAAGTCCCTTTGGACTGCTGGGCAGAGGGATAAGTCTTGTGAGAAATGCCCTCAGGCACACATGGAGAGGGGTAAAGGAGCAGGCCTCTCTGGTAAGATTCAGCAAGTATGCCATAGGTTAACCAACATGGACATAGAGAGGGTAACAAGTGAATCCATTTATCCAGGTAAAACTGCAAAAAGAAATTGGAGAACTTATATAAATTAGAATTTACAATGATGGTGTACAAGAATAAATGAGGTATTCTAATAAGAAAAGATTTCAATTTGAACATAGAACGAAAAAATCTAAGCCTGGCTGAGGAGAAATTTTTCCAGAAGTTTCTAGGGAAGCAATCTGGAAATAAGGGATTTATAGAGGTCCTACCTTTCCCCACATGTCTGTAGACTGCAAAGTTTTTTCTCTCTGTCCTCCCTGGAGTCTTCTCAAAAGGAAGTTTGCCACTAATCTCTCTCTCTCCCCTAGGAGAGTCGTGAACTACATCTGTCTCTCCCTGAAGATTTTCCTCAAAAAATATGTCTTCTCCCACTCCCAAATCACCATCTCTCTCACACAGGCATACAGTGTTTCATGCAAACACACTGTACCAAACTGGAGTCTCTTTCTGAATACACAATAGAATGCAAAATGTTCCAGGATTAGGTAAAAGCCAAATTATATAAATATAAATTTACTTGAGGGAGAAGAGTACACTAAAGTTTTGAAGTGATAAGAAAGGGGAAGAAGATGGTATTTGAACTGACCCTTAAAAAATAGATTCACAAAGATAGAGATAAGAGTATAGTAGATTTTATATAGTGGATGCTATTGAGAATTCAACCATCCTAGAATTACTCCCTCAAACTCTTTCCTCTTTGTCTCAAAATGTCTCTATGTATATGCCAATATTCTTATTTCTTTGTCTTCGAGAGAAAGAAAAAAAAGTGTCCTTTTTAAGGTGCCATGGTATAATGAAGTAATTCCTTCATCTAGAGTCAAGTATCAGCTCCACTCTCTATAACCTGTATGACCTTGGTCAAATAATTTTATCTTCCCTGGGTCCTGGTTTTATCACCTATAAAATAAATGTATTATACTAGATAAGATTTTATTAATCTGTGTGTGCATGTGTGTATGCTGTGTAATGGATCCCTTTGGCAATTTAGTGAAAACTGTAAACTTTTTGTCAATGTTTTTAAATGCGTAAAATAAATGGGTAGAATAGACAAGGAAACCAAATTTCTCTGAAATTTAGTTAATCATACTTTTTTTTTTAAGTCCCAGGGGTCCAAGTTAAGAACTCTTGATAATGAGATTATCTCTAAGGTCCCTTATATCACTATAATTGTATGGTCTCTTTTCAACACTTGTGAGCTTCATGCCAAATTGCTACAGAACACTGATATATCAATTAAACCTGTATGCATAGGTTCTTACCTTGAGGCCTATATATTTGTTTTTGAAATATTTTAGTAATTATATTTCAGTGTAATTAATTTCCTTTATAATCATATGCACATAAATATGTGTAGCTAGGTGCAGTTAGGTGGTTTAGTGGCAAGAGCATGGGACCTAGAATCAGGAAGACCTGCGTTCAAACTAATACTGAAACACTTTAATAACTGCATGTCGTGACCCTTAACAAGTCACGTAACCCTATTTGCCTCAGTTTCCTCATCTGTAAAATGAGTTTGAGAAGGAAATGACAAACCACTCTGGCATCTTTGCCAAGGAAACCCCCAAAGGGGTTGTGAATTTGCACAATAATGACATAAATATATGCATTTTAGAACATTTTTATCATGAGAAGGTATCCATAGGCTTCAGGAATCTATGATAGAGGTCCATGACACCAAAAAAAGGTTAAGAATCCCTAATCTAATATATATTCAAATACATTAGCTTCTTATCCTCCCATCAAAATAAAAGTCTCTTTTTTCGTAAGAGATTTGCAATGTGACAGATGGATAGATGGAGGAAGGGAGAAAGAGAAAGAGAATGATGGAACATTTAATCAGTAGTTATTCTTTGCCCTAAATTGGACTTAGCACTGCGGTTGGCTATTTTTGCGATTTTATGCATGGAAGTAAAGTTCACATCAGTCTAAAAAAGAGCCAGGTCAGTATAAACAAGGACAATTTCATTTGGAGAGATTATGTTTTTCTATTGGGGAGCATATAGAAATTAGATTCAGTAAATTCTCGGTTCAAATTTTACTTTAAATCCTTAATAAAATTATGCCTGGGTAAATCATTTACCCTTTCTGTTCTTCAGATAGTTTCCTAATATTTCTACTGTCATGGGACAGTTGGAAGGATTTCCATCAGTATTCTCCAACTATCCCTCAAATACATCATGAAGCAGACAAAATATGATTAGTTGATAGAAGATTGTTCATTTTTTTTCAGGTACATTCAAATTTCAACCTCATTTGAATTTATCAAATTAATATATTTGGGGATCTTGCTAAAGATTACTGAATCCTTCAACTCATTCATGTTTTCCTATATGATACTTGTGAATAGTTTTCGACTGATTTTGCTTCAGGGTATTTTGTTTGTTTAGATTTCTTCTTCACTATAGTCAGTTAATTACTTGATAGACAATTAAGTTCTATTTTTATCACTTTTATGTTACTGCTAACTTTCTTACTTAATTTTATTCAATTGAATCCTGAAAGTAAAGTTTCACAGGTGATTAAACAAAGGATATTTACTTTAAGAAAAAAATGTATTATCCAAGATTTCTTGGCATCTTTATGAAATACATATGCAAAGGAGGGAAAAACTTTGATTTAATATTTATTCATATTTTAGGTGTTTTTAGAAAAGATATTAGTTCTCTAAACACAAAGACAACATTAACAATATCATTTTTTCATTTATAGTGCTAATCAGTTGAATTTATCTTTTACTATGATAATATTAAGAAATTCCAACCAACAAAGAATCCAAGTGATAAAATAATTCTTAAAAATAAACTTTGAGATAAGAATAATATAAAAATGTTACATTTTTTTCAGAATCTAAAAGTCTTTAATACAATTCTTTCTCCAGAATAAGCCAAATCAACCAGAATATAAAAAATCTTTCCTACTCATGCAAAATGATAAAAAAATTTGTCATTCTGAAAATTATCTTTTTTTAACCTAAAGCTTGAATTTCTGTTAATCAACAGTGATAACAAATTAAGAGAAAATTGATAAAAATAATAATTGCATAGATTTCATTTTTGATTAAAGAATATGAACCAGATGACTGAGTGCTCATATATGTGATTTTTTTTTTGGGGGGGAAGCTTTTTTGATTCTGTTATTTCATTCTTTTTAGGAACTTACTGTGTCAGAACTCCTACTGATTCCAATGAGCAACTAATTTGTAATGGGGCACAAAGAGGAAAAATGATTTGACCTTGTTTATTCACTTAACATAAATTTTAAAAAAGGACATGAACTCAGGCTTTCATAACTGAAAAGCTGGCCTTTAATTACTACACCACAAATACCTTGCTTCTCCACACATAAATATGGGATTGAAATGACATTGGCAGAAAAAATGTGTACAATAGCCTGTTAAAATAGATAATTCCTCTATGTAAAAGAGTAGGTTTCTACTCTTTATCACTGCCACCATCTATAACTGATCTTTCTTTAATCTGCATAGCTAAAAATATTAGTCCTTATGAGCCTGGTGTTTGGTCTCCATGTCACCAATCTCTCCTCATACTTATCTGCCCTCCACTCAGTTGTCCATGTGAGTTGACTAAAACAGATGTCTGATTATTCTCCTTACAAAATAAATTTTAATAGCGGCTCATACAGTCATCTAAACTTCTTTCTGTTCTTTAGGCAAGAAATGTTATCACCTGAGTGCACATTTTCACAGGCCATCCTCCAAGCTTATAATGCTCTCCCTCCTCATAAACACTTCCTAGCTTTCTTCAAGAAGACCTAAAATCTCAACTACAGGAAATCTTTCCCCATCCTTTTTGATTCTAGCATCTTTCCTCCATTAATTATTTCTAATTATCATGCATGTCGCTTTTTTGTATATAGTTACTTTCAAGTTATTTTCTCATTCAACTGTAAACTACTTGAGGGGAGGAACTGGCTTTTGGCTTTCTTTGTATCCCCAGTGCTTAGTACAGTATCTGGCCCATAGTACGTGCTCAATATATGTTTATTAACAAATTAATTCTTTCATGGTTTCTCATCTCATTACCCTTACTCTGGCCTCACTTAACTCCCTTAATAATCAGTACTCCATATTTAATCATATCAATAATCTATTTCCTATAAATCTGTTTGCCACTTTCATCGGCTCTCAGAGTTCCTTTAATTCTCTCATCTTGGAGTTTACCCCTATTGCTTTTCTCCTCTTACTCCCTAACTGCAAAACACTACTAAAAAAGTCACAGAATTGTTAATGATGAAAAGATATTTTACACATTTAAGCTAATTTATCTCAGTTGGGCTTTTATTACTTCATAGAAATTTTTCATTTGAAACCTTCTCATTCCCCTTAAATAGCTTAATCCTCTTTCCTCAAAGCTCCTGTTTCCCACATTTTAGTAGGTTACCTTGCCCACAGTAATGACAATATTGACAATCTCTGTAATAATTTCATTTCTGTCTCTAGTTCCATATCTCATAAGTGATCATCTCTTCCCTCCTAATCTCAGAGGATGAAGTGAGTTCCTTTAACCAAGCTAAGCTCTCATTACTGCATCTGTAGCTTGATTTTAGGGCCAGGTCATTTCTTCTAATGACTTATTTTATTATCTAATATTTTTGTCTAACATAGTCATTCATTCATCAAATATTTGTTTGATGAACATCTCCTATGCATAGAATTCCCTCCTAGCTTCTTGGAAATATACATATTTTAGATTAAGCATGGTTCCTCTCGTTATGAAGTTTGCAATCTAGTAGAAAGAATGTGTGCATATGTTCAGATACTAAAAATATACAGTTAGTTGAAAACTACATTAGAAATTTGATCATATAATTGTCCTTGCCTTCCATATTTGTATGAAGCCAGTTCCTTAATTGTTGGTTTTCTTTTTGTTAGTTAGGGAAGGAGAGGAAAGGAAATAGGAAGAACTACAAGTTGGAGGTTGAAGGGAGATGGTAACTATTAACTAGTGAGACATAATTGAAAATTTCATGAAGGTAGCATTTGAATTGGCAGGAATTCAGTAGATGAAGATAAGGACTAAGGATTATGCCATGTGAGTATGTCAAGTATTATTACTCTCCCCTGATATAAATTCACTTGTTTTTTTAAAACCACATATGGTTTGTTGGCATGCTAGCTCAGATGTTGGCAAACTTTTGCTTCCAGACCAAATTGGCCTACCATCTGTAAAAATCATTCTTAGCTGATGGGCAATAAAATAATAGATAATGGAAATGCTTTAGCCCTTATGTCATAGTTTTCCAAGCCCTGTCTTAGACCATGGAGACAGCTGAAATTCCTTTATTTCTTGTGCATAATTCCTCTTTTGGAGAGATGTGAGAGGTTGTGAGGGTCAGAAAAATGTCTAGTCCTTCATCTTGTTGTCACATGACTCAGATGTCCTAGAAATTGCTCCTTGTTGATGTCATTTGAAATGTTCCTGTAAGATAGCTTGAGATTTTGAGAGACAGATTAAAAATGAGAACATTACATATAAGAGGAATCTGGGCAAAGACACAGACATGGAAGATAGTATGTTGTATATGGAGAAGAGGAAGTCAGTTTGGCTTGAATGAAGAATGCATGTAGAAAAGTAATATATAGCCAACCCACAGAGATCAATGAGAACCAGATAGTGAAGAATTTTACATGCCAAACTAAGGGATTGTTTGTATTTTTATCTTTAGAGATGAAGAAGAGTCAATGTAACTTCTTGTGAAGAGGAGTGGCATGCCTATTAGGACTTAAATAAATCAATCTTACTATTTTCAGTCATTATCTTTCTTGAATTTGAAACACTGATGACCTTCTTTCTTGATATTATAGACCTTATACTCCTTCAAATTTGTTTGTTTTTTTTTTTTTTGGTTTGTTTTTATGTCTTATTTAAGGTAACATTGGTTTCCTCCATTGGTGATCCTCTTCCTTTTGTTTTCCTGAGTCCCATATTTCCTAGGTCCTCAATCTGATTCTTTCCTATATGCTCTCAATTGACAATCTATTCTGTTCTTCTGATTTTAGTTATTGCTTCTGAAGATGACTCCTAAATGTCTACAGCAAGCTGTATTCTGCCTTGTTGCATACTCCCATCTGTGTGATCCACTACAATTCAAATCTAGTATGTACAAAATTGATCTCATTAAATTTTCTCTAAAACTTATCTTTTCCAGTTTCCCTATTTCCTGATATCACCTCCCAGTGACTTACTTATTCTATCAAGCTTAGTTTTATCTTATATATTTCCTTTCCCTACTCTTCTTTGCTCAAATAGCTGACACTTTCTATCATTTCTATCTCACAGAATTTCTGGATTCCATCCCTTCTACTTCACTCATATAGTCCCATTTAACCTAGTTCAGTCCTTAATCACCTCTTTTTTAGATTTTACAACAGCCTGCAAATAGTCTCTTCTTTAGCAAATCACTCTCCTCACCAATCAATTTTTTACCCAGTTCCAAAATATACTTCCTAATGTAGTGATATGATTCTGCCAATCTATGTTTCTCTCCATTTCTCTTACTACCTCCTTCCCACCCCCCAAGCTGTCTATGCTCTAACCACATTTGTTTCTTTTTTAATTTTAAAAATTAATTTCATTTTTCTAATTGAGCTGCCTCTTCTCAGATTGTTAGAAAACATTTTAAATGGCTCTCTTAAACTCATTACACTTTTCTTTGTAGCATACTTGTGTGTTCACATTATTACCTCTATAATTTCTTTGAGAAGAGTGCTATCATTAAAAAGATATTTTGTCCCTTTGTGCCTAGCATAGTGTCATATATATATATATATATGTATATGTATATGTAGTAATTTCATATCAAAATATTTATCAGACTTAATTTAATGTTTTCATTGAAAAAGGTGGAGCTTATTTCTACTTGCATAGCTGTAAATCCCAAGGTCTTTTGCTTGCAAATCATACTCTGATATCTCATAGTGTGATTCTGTGAATATGCTTTTTTTTTTTTTTTGTAATTCTTAGCTTTGAAGTAAGGTAAAATCTAAAACCTTTCATCTTTTCTGGGAAAAAAAAAACACAACCTTGGCTTATAATTTTCCATGTCTGATCCCTCATGGGCCCTTGAGATCTTATGCTATTTACTTGTATAAACAGAATTTGATAAAAATATATCCTGAACTTTTTAGAAATGTTCTTTTTTCATTGTTTATTCCCATACAAAGGAATGATAAGGAATAAAATAAAAAAAATCTATACATAGTAAATATAACACTTTAATTATTGGATGTATAAATAATCTCTCTTAGTAACATTTTAAAATGCCAGTATGGGGTGGGGGCAGCTAAGTGGCTTTGAATGATTGATTGAGAGCCAGGCTCAGAGACAGGAGGGTCTTGGTTCAAATTTGGCCTCAGACACTCCCTAGTTGTGTGACCCTAGGCAAGTCACTTGACCCTCATTGCCTAGCCCTTACCACTCTTCTACCTTAGAACCAATACACAGTATTAATTCTAAGAGAGAAGGTAAAGGTTTTAAAAAATAAAAGTAAAAAAGTAAAATGTCAGAATGAAAATGATCCATGACACTAATATGTTACATCACTATATTAAATGCTAGTGAAATAAAATGAATTCCTGCAACTCCTTTTCTCACCCCATGCCATTAAACAATGCCCTACATTTTTTTCTAATTCAAATGGATTCTATTCTAGATGCAGCTTGACTTATAGAGAATTAGCCCCAAAACTCTGAATATCTTAGTTTAATTGTAAACTCTGACATATACTAGCTGTGTGACCCTAGACACTTCTGTTAATATTTAAGAGATCTAGTAACTCTCTAAGACTAGAAATTGTGGAGGAGAAATGGAACTTTTTTGGCAGAGAAAATTTCTTCACTAGGGTATACCCCGTACCAATGAAATAAGAGAAAACTCCTATTGCTAGGAATCAATTAAATTTAAATTCATTATCAATTTGAAGGATAAGTGCATAAATATGTCATAAGAATAGAAAGTACAAAGGAGCAGTCCAGGAAAATTACTATGAGAATTGTTAGAATGTAAACTTCATTTTATTCCTGGATGATTTTAGAAGTGCCTGGACATCCAGGGAAGATTCCATGTAACTGAAAAATGACCTCTTAAGTCGGATTCTGAGGGAAGGAAGAGGCATCAGTATTTCAGTTTGTTTAAATCCAACATAGATCCTCAGACTCCAACTTTGCCATGAAGTATTTCCAACTTCAGCAACTCAAGTCAAGCTGTCCTTTCTTCACTAAACTCTTACCCGTAGCATTTTTCAATCTATTTGCCTCAAAGCTAGCACTTGAGATATATTTTTGTTATTCTTTTATTGTTTCCTTTGCAAATGCCTTTTTCCCATTATCTGATTACAAAATTTCAAGATAATACCTTATACTTAGATTATGTTCTATTCAATATTTAGCTCAACTCTGCACATAAAATTAAATATATAATTCAGAAAGCAAATACACTGAGAGAAGAGCATTGACTCCAGAGTAAGCAAATCTGGAACCTGTCTCTGATAATATAGTCAATTAATATTTAATTTGAATCGAATTGAGTCCTATCAGTAGGGATTTACTTTGTTATTTTATTGATATGGAGAATTCCTTGGTGAGGAAACTTCATCTGACCAAAAACAAAACAAAACAAAACAAAAAATTCCTCCTTTACAATTTCTAATCTTTAGAGAGTTACTTGTATGACCTTAACCAAATCTCTTTACTTACCTACTTCAGCTCCAATTGCCTCATTTACAAAAAAAGGTCTTTGGACCAGATGAACTTCAAAGTTCCTTTCAGCTCCTGACATATGATCTTATGCTTATGTGCTTTTAAAATATGTATGGGATATACCTTGTTGGAGACACTGTAAGGCAATATTTTGTTCTTTCCAATCAAATGCTTAAAAAAGTTGAAAATTAAGAAGAATGTTATAACTTATATTTTCTACATATTTCAGGCAATTATGTAATGTTAAAAATTTTCACAGGGGATTATTGATGCAAAAGCCTGACTGTCCCTTTTTAACATCCCCACTAAGTATGGCCTTGATATACGAATGTAATATTCTGATAAAATTTTATACAGACAGATTTGGTAGGGTCTTTTCCTTTGGAATTGATCTTCCCTATTCCAAATTATTTTCTATTGAATATATATGTTTTCTCAAAATTCTTTAGTAACATGTAAATTTAATAACATATACTTTCATATAGGTAATGGAAGAAAAGAATAGTATCTGTATCATAGACTTTCATTATTATAGGTTAAAGAGAAGTTTACATATTATTTCCTACATGGAAACATGGTTTGAGTGAGAGATTGACCGATTGTGAGGTAGAGAGGCACTTTCTTGCAAAGTTTTACTACAGTTCACTTCAATTTAAAAAATATATATAATCAAACATATGGTATGTGTTTAATATTTGTAGTTAGATCTGAGATCATTTCTGTATATCATTTTCCTTTTTAAAATTGAAACCATTTTATTAAGGGCCATTAGGTATGTATATGTGAGTATGCGCACACAGCAATAGCATACACGTATTACATAAATATGTTTATGTATGCATGTGTGGTACTTAAATTTATGATGCATACCCCATTCCTTCTCAACTGGTCAGATTGTGAGTTGAAAAAGGAAGAAAGGAATTTACAGGTATGGGAAATAGGATTTGATTATTGCATAAGATAAAAGAAAAATGATTTTGGGAACTTAGATCTAAATAAGAAGGTAGAGGGTACTTGTACAGGGAAGAAGTTTTCTGCCTCAAAAAACATAGTATTTTCTAATCTGCCACTCCATTAGACATTTCAAGATTATAATACACACACACACACACACACACACACACACACACACACACACACACACACAAACACGAATAGAAAGAGAGACAGAGACAGAGGCAAGCAGGCAAGGGCAAGGTTAGGGGTAAGCAGCTAGGTGATCCAGCTTGGAGCTAGAAAGATCTGAGTTCAAATCTTGTCTCAGATACTTCCTTTGTTACCCAGGGCAAGTCAGTCACTTTATCCTGTTTGTCTCAGTTTCCTTATTTGTAAAATAATCTGAAATAGGAAATGGTAAAATACTAGTATCTTTGCCATGAAATCCACGAATGGGGATCCCAAAATATTGAGCAGGACTGAAAAAACAACTGAAATATACACACTTATACAAACACAAATATACATGTGTGCATGTATATTACTATATTTATGTATTCACATATATGTGTGTATATACCCATACATATATGTATGTATGGTGTAATTGTGTACTTTATCACGATTTTAATAGATTAATGGTGAAACACTTTCTACTTCTTCTCAAAATTGATGAACTATGGTTTCAGAATAAATAGACATATCTAGAAATGACTAATTTGCTGAACTACATTGCAAGAGAATATATCTAAAGTTTAAGTGGGAAAATTTTACAGAAAAAGAGTGGTAACATAAGGGGAGAAAGACTTTAAAAAGAGTGTCAATAAAACACTGAATATAAATGAAGAAAAGAGACCAAAGTTCAGAAGCTTATTAATAAGAAAGATCATTTGTTAAAAATCACAGCCAATTTTATAAAAAATTAAAATTATATATAGTAGAACTTTATTATGTGTGTGATCTTTTTCTGTTCATCAATGTATATACATCATTATGTACATGTATGATCTTTATAGTAATAAAGAATATTTAAATTAAAGAATGTATAATACATTGTTGGGAAGAACAGAAGAGATGTGGGTATTTAAAAGCATTTTGTAGAAAACTATTTGCATGGCTAATTTATTCTATTCCAGATAAAAATAACATACCTAGTCATATAATGAATATTATGATTGATGCCATTCTAGGTTAAGCTAGAAGTCAACAACTTTTTTGCTTTCACTGTTTGCAGATCACTTTGAATGTTATAATGTGATGCAAAATAATTAGCAGGTAGGCAGCACTGTCTGTCTTCAAAAAGCCAAATAGATTTGAATAATCAGTAGCCTAAATTGTAACTGATTTACATTTTACTTTGTTTCATTTCCATGTTCATATATCTTGATATATCTTTTCCCTTAAGGAAAAGTCTAAAGGAGAATAATAATCATAAGTAATGATATAGAATTATACATAGTATAATTATTTTCAACTTGGTTTCTTACATAAGCTTTTATAGGTATTTGATGAACAGATTAGCAAAGATTGGAAAAGGAATGAAAATTTTAAATTCATATTTTAATAATACTTTGGAGCAGAAGATAATTCTATTATACAATTCCAATTAAAATTTTATTAGAGTAATCAATCATATCAATTAATTATTTAATTAATGACTGTATCTTATATTGTTGATATTAAAGTTGAAGCTAATGAGGGCAATATTCTTAATTTCATTTGGAGGAAACTGATATATCCAAACAAAGTTTTGCTGACCATTCAAAATTAAAATCAAGTAATATTGCACTTCAAATAGGAAACAAGTATATTTTAATTCCTTAAAAGTAAGGCAGAAAGTCTGTTTCATATTCACTAATACTATTACAATGCACTGTATAATGTGGTGATTGATAAACGTTTGCTAAAGCTTGACAAATAGTGATTCTTAATCTTTTTCTTCCCTCTATCAGTGTCATAAACAGTGTAGGATCCAAGTAAGATATGGTGAGTACCTTTGGTACCTTGATTTTTTCTGAACTTATATTTCATTACAAGAGAGACAAACATAAGAAATATTTTCATGTAGAAATACTTTTGGGAAATTAATATTTGACCTTTGAAACTGGAGTTTTAACAGAAGGCCAATTCATGATTTCTGCTAGTTATTCTCTGCTCTAGGCATTTGTTGGTGCACACAAATATATAAAGACATGCTCACATTTATTCCCCTTTCATTTTACATGGTAATATACATATATTAGCTCATTTGAGCATTGTAGGATCTGGCTAGGTGGGCAATGGAATTACTCTTCATTTCATCTCATAAGAGTAATATACAAGTCCAGAAGGGACCTTAGATATGATCTAGTCCAATATTGAGTGCTATCGAAGCAGAAGAAATCAGCTAATTTTTATCTTTGTCATGTTAGTGAAGAGTAACAGTTGAATCTGTACCTATGCTGCCTTTTGACTTTCTACTTGTGTCTGTGCCTGGCTGTACATTTAATAATTTCTATTGTTCTTTATCTAATCCCTGTTTTAAAGTATGTGATATACTTGTGTGTGTGTGTGTGTGTGTGTGTTTGCTGTAGGATTTCAGTTTAATTCAAAATTTGCTTGAAAACAAAATTATTCATCTAAATCAGTGATTCCCAAAGTGGGCGCTACCGCCCTCTGGTGGGTGCTGCAGCGATGCAGGAGGGCAGTGATGGCCACAGGTGCATTTATCTTTCCAATTAATTGCTATTAAAATTTTAAAAAATTAATTTCCAAGGGGCTAAGTAATATTTTTTTCTGGAAAGGGGGCAGTAGGCCAAAAAAGGTTGGGAACCACTGATCTAAATGAATTGATATTATGGACAACAAAACACAAAATATCAAATTATATATCACCAAGGCCTAGTGTGTGAATGTATGTGTGTGCATTTATACATACATACACAGAGAAACCATGCCAGTGTTATATTTTAATGAGGCATGAATATTTTTACAAATCAAAATAACTAAATCTAGTACTTCTAAAATAAATACTAAAGACACTTTTATACTTACAGAATTGTCATTTCTTAAAAACAGAAAACAAAAAACCTTCCAGTTCACTCTAACAGTGCAAAATAATAGCATCATTTACAGAGAAAGAGTTAAAATTTTAAACCCAGTGGATATGCTGAGCTGCCCTTTAGAAGCCTTTATTCCAATTCAGGACTGGCTGTGGCTTGAAATCCAGTTTTCTTTAAAAAGTATTCTACAAGGAATTGTTTGGACACAATTTGTTGAGTCTGGCTTTAGGTTTTAAATGTAAAACTCCATAGCCATTTTTAAGATAAAACTTTCCAGATTACAAAGTATTACACTTGACCTCTGATCATCATCATTGTACCTATTTGAGCACCTTTTTTTCTAGTGGGACTTTTCAGTCTTGGCTTTTTTCCAGTAGCTAATAAATATGCCTCAGTGCTTTAAATGAAAACAAAGCACAGACAAGAACACAACATTTTTGGTTAAACTTCAGTGTCTTCAAGGCACGTGTCACTTGCCTAGTTATATTACAAGGACGTCTATAAGGGGAAGTGTTAAAGAGTGCAAAGTTGAGAATGAATTAGCTGCTATAATAGTCAAATATGTTGCTTCCTTAAAAAGACTCTGCAGTTTCTTTTACTGGGTAAACCTTGAGTTTTGTCATTTAAAAGAAAATTGCTATTTTCATTCATTTTTATTTGACAGAGCAGGAATCCTAAGAAAAGTTAGTTTGACTTTTCCTTACCAAAATATGCAGACACAATTAATCTCTTCCGAGAGGCTTTTACAGATTTTCCAAAAGGAAACTTATTTTCTTTACGGTATACCCTAGTTCAGGCCTGTCTTTCTTCTAATAATCACACTAAAAGCAAAAATCTCTCTCTGATTATTTACATAGTGTGAGAAAAAAAAATACTTGTTAGTGGTTGTTGTCTCTAAATCCTCTGATTATAAGTGGAAGCTCTTGTGGTATAGCTTCAGAGCATGGTTTCTAATCCCAGTTGTTCCAGGGGTCCCCATGCACCATTACTTGCCATCTTCACAAGATTTCCTTGCTCCCCAGTTAGCGTTGGCACAGGGGCTTGTAGATGTAGTGACCAACAGGATACTCAAGAAGCTTCCCATGAGCACTAGGTTCTGCCGGCGAAGGACAGCCAACTCCTCTCCAGCGGCGCCCCGGCGGACCTCTGGGCTCCCGCCTGCTCTGAAAAGTGGCCGTCCAGCCCCAAAAGCCAGCAGCAGCCTCGCGGCCAGCGACCCTCCCGTCTGCAACAGTCGCATCGCCGCCATTACCCTAACTATGTGATATACTTAAGGTAAAAGTAGAATCTAATTTTACCTCCACAGGTTTTCAGCCAGATATCCCCTATTCCACTTAATCCGGGCAAAACCCCAAAATAGCTCTCTATGATTCTGTCTAGTTGTTTGAGAAATAGATCCAGAAACCTTTGTTGAACTATCAGTAAGGCTTGAGGAGATTTTGGACGTTTTGCTAATATGTATGGTACCCTGGTGAGGCATTGGGCCAGCCGGGCATAAAGCCTTAGAATAAGCACGGTGTGTGAGAGGAAAGGAGTTAACATCTCTCTAATAGACGGTTTTAAATGGAAATTTTAAAAAAAAGAGCTGCCTTTGAGGAGTTGAAACAACTTCTCTCAAAAGGACACTAAGCAGGATGGATTTTGAGAAAGGATGGAAAGGATGGTAATGGGAATAATGACGATTTCTTTTCAAAGCCTAAGAATACAAAGAAAAACAGAAGTTTAAAACGGTGTCCATGTATCACCAAAATATCTCACAAAAATGTGGGAACCCCAACCCATCATTTAAATGCTCAGGTCATATAGTTGATATTTTGAAACACTTCAACATTTAGAAAAAGAGTGTATATATTTGTAGACATCTGTATGTATAGCATCAGATAGCCATAGCCAGACACAAAAAGAAAAATAGCTTTCAACAAAATAGAAGAAAAAAAGTTATGTAAAAGGGCATATTCTTAAACTATTTTCTTTAGTCTTTTTCAGTCTTTTTGATGCATGTTTCCCTTGTCCCATTTCAAAAGGGCTCATGAACCCTTCCCATTTTCCTTCTTTAAGCTTTTTATTCTGGGTTTGATGCAGGGGGAAAATATAGATATGGATATAGATATATAGATATATAGATATGGATATATACACACAATCTGTCATGTAGTGTTTTCTGAAAAAAAAGAAAGGAAGTAGAAGAAAGAGAGACAGTCAATAGGTAAGGGGAATAATAAAGATAGATAAATCAGAAAGTCAAATCAATCAGAGCATGTTCCTTGTTGGTCAACAAGTATTTATTAAAGCAGCTTTTGTGTGACCATCATTGTGTTAAGCAAGCCTTGTGGGGAAAACCCAGGATGCAGAAGACAAAGGCCTATCTCTTGCAAAAGTAATGCATATGAAATGACTAGACAAGAAATATTGCTTTCTAAATTTACCATCCTAATATTTTGTGGCTGTAGCTCAATTATAGTATTTATTCTTTATAAACCTAATCTACACTACAGAAGGATAATGAAACAAGACATGATCAACCATCATCAATAGAATTTTCCTCACAAAATTTCAGATTTAAAAAGAATTGTTGAGTCCATTCAGTGCAACCAGTTTCTAAACAGCGATTTCATATACACTTTAGCTAATAAATAGACACTCAACCTATCCGAGAATATAACTAGTTATGAGGAATGACATTATACTCTGATATAACCTAGTAAAATGATCTGATTTTCAGTAATTATTTTCTATTTGCATCTTTGAAAGAGAAAACCCACTCTCTCCTGATGCAGTTTGTTTCACTATTATGTACCTTTTGAATGTTAGGGTTTTTTTCTTTAAATATTATTTTCTGCTATTTCTACCCATTGTGTGAAGTTCTGCATTCTGGTTCCAAAAAAGAACAAGTTTAATCCTTCTTGATTGCCACAGCCTATCAAATATTTGAAGACCTCTATTGTATCTCTCTTATATGTCTTTAGACACTCCAAGTCACTTTAATGGATGATTTCAATTACTGCATATTGGTCTGATGGAGAGTGGATTATAGATAAATCAGAAAGTCAAATCAATCAGAGCATGTTCAGTTTGATTTGTGACATCAACAAGATAATAGGGCTTTAATATACATGTAGCTTTAGATCAGCTTCTCTCCTTCACTGATAGCCATTTTAACTCTTTCATTTTACAATTGAGGAATTGAAACAAAGGAAAGTGAAGACATTCAAGATTTACACATGGTAGCAAAGGTAGCATCAAACCTAGGTCTTCAAAACTCAAGTACAATTTAACTTTTCCCTGTTTTCTGTGACCCTATATTTCTAGTCTAGGACAGCTCAGAAGATCAATTGGCAAATTCAGCTTCCAGCTACAAAGCTCTAAAATATGTTCTGTCAGCAGTGGCATCTGGGCATTCAGCTGGCTTTCTGGCAGACCTTTTTGTAGGCCTTCATGTCTGGCAGAAAACTAGGCTAATCGAAGGACTATAAAATCTCTATAGAGTTGGCATGAATCAGAATGCTCATGGGCTGCTTCATATCTGTGAATAATGTTAATTTGGCTCTCCCACTGGACTTCAAGGAATTGTTCCAGCTTGCTGCATCTAATTTAGTAATAGGGAAGTTTTTCAAATACATGCTTTAGAAAGCAAGATGGAAAGTAAACTTTCCTTAGATTGGAGTTATGTTTTTGGAGTAGTTATGGGTGCTAAGTGATTTTATATTGGAACACAGTATTCCAGGTGTTCTATTTACATGATAGTATACTAACTTTTAGAGTTAAATTAAAAATGAGAAGTTCAAAATAAAATTATGAGATAAGAACAAAGGAAAAAAAGAATGAGCTACATTTTCCCCTGAGGGAAGTAAAGTAGAAAATGATGGAAGCTGAAACTAAAATTTGAATTTCACTATTATAAGAAGCTCCTATTAATGTAACTCTCTCTTTATCCATTCAGGTCACAAGTTAGAAAATTAGACAGATAACTAAAAATTATGTGTATTAAATATTCTTAGAGAGTTATCCCAGGTACAGAAAGGTTAGATATCTTGTCCAAGGTAACATAGCCCATAGGTGTCAGAGGCATTGCTTGTATCCAAGTCTTCCTAACATTGAGGCTGACTCTCTATCCACGACTACACATTGCTTTAGATCCTTACTATAGTTTAGTATTCAACTAGGCAGAGGATTTTGTTGTTACATTATATCCAGCTGGCCATTAATTGTCTAGAGAACATTTGTCCCAAAACTGTTATTTTGATTACTGTGGAAAATGGAAGGAAAGGAGGAGGTTTGAAAGTGATATTTTTTTTCTATTAAGTTCAACTGGTACATATGGGGTTCTTCTAGAAAACAGACCATATCATTTTGTTATTAAGTACTTCTCTGCATTCAATTCAATGAAGTAACAGGGCTTAGAGAGTATTCCCCATAATTTTCTAGTAATAGAATAAACTGTGATTTAAAAATTTTCTGCCCAGGAAATATTTGTTTTAATGGAAATATAGAAGAGCTAATTTTGTTATTCTCTAATGCAGGATTATTTGGTTATAAATAAATCTTTACAGACTTTTCCCTCTTTCATTAGTAATTTTGTAGAATTTTCAAATCTACAAACATTTTATTCTTGAAAGTAATCTATAATATTAAATAGCTTACCTTTTTTTAAAAAAATCTGTTATAACATTTTTTAAAATATCAGGTATCACAAATGATTACTTGAAATACCTAAACATTACTCAAATGCTATGCCTTCAGGATATGGGGATATTTATTCCCTCTACCAGTGCAAATCATTCTTCTACCAATCATCCATCTACATCATATTAAATAAACTTCATGTTTTTGTGTAACAGTAGATTGACAGTCAGATGGATAAATGGATGGATGAGAGAAATAACCCAATCATCAATCTTTTGACAAAAAAATCTAAATTAAGATATTCTCTTCCTTAGCCAATATACATATTCCATCACCAAGATGGAAAGTTATATAGTTAAAATAATTTGTGTAACATTATACTCTTTGAGAGCCTGAGATGATTCTCAGATCATTTTGAGGCATGGGAAAGAGATGTTAAGGAGAAATCTATATCAAGAGTTACATCTGAGTGTCAGAGGTAAGAGATCAACTTTTGCACAAAATCTTTATCTTTGTTCTATGATCATAGATTCAGAGAGAGAGGGACTTTAAAGGCAATTTAGTTAAATCCCTTCATTTTTTAGCTGGAAGTCTGAGAGAGGTGAGGTGACTTGTCCATGATCATATAGGAAATCAGTGGTAGATATAGGAAATGAACTTTTATTACAAGCTAATCATTCTTACCAATGTTCCATTCTGGCAGAACTTTAAAAAATCATGTAAACATTAGCAAATTAATTATTAGAGAATTAAATGTTTTAACTTCTTTCTTTGAGGAATATCTAAAGCCATAATTTATTTTTATAAGATAATGAGGACAAAAGGAAGTTGAGGTAAATTCTAAACTTAATAGTCACTAAAAATGAGTTTTGGCTGTTAGACTATGCTATCTTCTTTCTGGATAAAATTTGGCTTCTACTTCTCTAAAACCTTGGCATGATAAAATGAAGCCAAGCCAAATAGTTCAAGAGAACAAAGTTGTGGAGGTCATTTGTTGTATTACTTCTCTCTTGTTATTAGGGGAAATAGTGCACATGCACACATGGTACAAAGACTAGATGCTATAGGGGCATTAAGTCCTAATCTCTATCATAAATATGCATATACCACACAAAGTAAAGAATGAACTTAAGCTTGCCATTAAAATTGAACTGGTGCTTCATTATTTTTGCCACTCTGGCAAATAAATAAATAAATGAATAAACAAAGGACCAAATAAATAAATAAATAAATAATGTAGATGTGTGTGTGTGTATATATATATATATATGTATATACATATACATATATATATATATATATATATAGGAGTAATAGAAGTGTTGGAGTGGCAGTCAGGCTACAGGTTCATATCCTGGCCTAGCACTTATTAATTGTGTCCACTGAAACCTCTCAGTCTTACTATTTTCATTGTAAATTTGAAAAAAAAGAATTTTTTTGCTATTTTCT
Organism: Gracilinanus agilis; assembly: GCF_016433145.1. Taxonomy (NCBI): domain Eukaryota; kingdom Metazoa; phylum Chordata; class Mammalia; order Didelphimorphia; family Didelphidae; genus Gracilinanus; species Gracilinanus agilis. The sequence goes on from NC_058130.1 coordinate 235,914,136, forward strand.
ACATCACCCTACTATGAGAAAAGTAATTATGAAACTTAAATCACTATAAATGTGATTTTGAAAAAGACATTTATTGCATAGAATTTGTTTTCTTTCTCTTGACTGCCAGATAGGGAATTACGGGTGGGGGGAGGTGCAGTGAGAGGAGGATAAGTATTATTCAAACAACATGGCTTATTGATTTAATCATTTTCCCAGCCAAACTGAGGAGCCAATAGGGTGTAAGGGGTTGGAGAAATCTGAGGGAATTTTCCCTTTGAGAGGTTGGGCATGCTTACCTTGCACCTCACTGCCAGAACGCTGAAATCCTAATTGCTTCTCAGTGAGTGAGACTACCTCCAATCTCATTATTAGCCTATCACTAATACAGGAATACATTCACTTGTTGAAAGATCCCTTTTTTCTGTAGTCTATAAAAATGAGCTGACAGCATTTTTTGGCTTCTCTTTTGACTTCCTTTTTACTATCTCCTGATCAGATGACATATTAACACATGGTAGAGTAAACCTGTGTTCTGGGATTTGTGTGTTTGGAACTGTGAGAAGAGATGGATTTGCGTAATCACATAGCTTCCTTCTGGAAATTGGATTGACTTCCTTGTAACAGAGATGCATGGGAATTATATGTGCTAGCATGTAGCCTGAGGGAGGAGTTCCTGAGCAAAGACTTCTCCATTTTTGGTCAGAGGTATCTGGGGCATTGAGGAATCTCCTTCAGAAGCACATAGAAGAAGAAAACATTTTACCTTAGGAGAGCATCCAAATCTTTGGAATTGTTTTGTGGGTGACCTCAAATTTGAGAGTTTCTAAATTTCAACATTTGAGCACTGACTTCCTAGAAGAATATCTTAATAATATGTTTCTCAAGGAGTGAAGAAAATCAGCAATGTGGCCCCTCCTAATAAAGTACTAAAAATCACATTATGAAAATGTGAGGAAGGATTCTGGATCTTGACAGACTTGTTTTGAATATGGTATACTTGAAGAGGACAAGTCCATTGGAAAGAGGTTTGTTTGTTAAGCAATCCGCAAAATTTGTTGACCTTGGAAGAGGGGAGAGGAAAGGGAAACCTAAATCACAGAATGATACTATATTTGAAGGATTATATTTAATTCTGTGGAATGAAAACAATGTATAAGCATTGTGTCATTAATAACCCCAAATTGATTTCCTTTCTGGGGAGGGTTGATGCGCTTTAGTGAAGATTATATGTGTTATTTGAATCTATTTGTATTCTCCTGTCATATCTTCTGCATTTTCTATAGCCATATTATCATGATGCCTAAAGTATTATCTTTGTTGATTTTAGAGGACTCTGTTTGCTACCTTTGGAAAAATATAAACATGAGCTAAAACAAGATTATATTAGGATAACTCCAGGTGAGAGTAATGACCTAATGAATCTGTTCCTCAAAATCAGACCTTGTCCATATTAACACAGACCCTTATATGATGAGGGGACCAAAGGATTCCTGTAAGCTAACTTCAGAAAGACCTTAGAGATTACCTATTCCAGCCTATTCATTTTTAAGGACTTTCATTTATTGGCAGCTCTGTGATGAAGTTAATAAAGTGCTGTGTCCCCTCAAGACCTGAGTTAAAATCTAGCCTCAAGATTCTTACCTAACTCTATAATGCTGTGCAAGATATATAACTGCTATCTACTTCAGTTACCTCAACTGCAAAATGAGAATTATGATGGCACCTATCTCCTGGGTTTTTGTGGTAATAAAATGAAATAATATTTGTAAAGTTTTTAAAAGGGTATCTGCCACATAGTAGGGACTTCATAAATGCTTATATTCTTCCTTTCTTCTTCCTTCTTTCCAAATAAATTTAGCTCTAAAGATTTTTAAATAACTTACTCAAAATCACATTGTGGCAGAGCTGGAAGTAGATTCTAGGTCTCTCGACTATTAGACATTAGTTCTCTTTGCCATATATATAAATTTTATTTGCCATATATATATATATATGTATATATATATATATATATAAAGCTGAATGTTTTCCATTCCTCTATTCTTTCTAAGTCAAAAATAAAGTTTTTCAAGATGAATATATCTAGGCATTGTTCAGATCCCTATTTTTCTCAATATTCTGCACATCAATTTTAAACATTTGCCTAAATATTGTTTTGAAGTAATACTTCCTTATTATTTCATATATATTTGTCTTACAGTCAGATAAGATTCTCATTGGCAGACTGACACTTTCTGAATCCCAATCATGCCTAATACTGTTATTCCATAGTAGAGTAATATATAATTAGAAATCTTGTATCCTTGAACTCCATTTACACATTAGGCATGATACTATCTCTTACACTCATTGCCCCCTGAATTCCAACAATTTTTTGGTAAATATTTCTTAAGTTAATTTGATCATGGAACATACTTTGATCCTTGACATATAGGCAGACTCCATAAATGCAGCTTTTGGGGGCTCTAAAAGTATAGACTACTTCTAAGATAAAAGGTAGATAATTAATTTTTGGTGGGGAGTGAGAAAAAGTGTTTTATACCAACAAATTGCTGTATGATAAGCAGTTTTGTTTCATGCATTTTTTAATTTAGCAATTTAGAGGGAGGGAATCAGTACACTAGCATCACATAGTTCTCATGAACTTCCAGCTTCTAATTAGGGAGAACATCACAATGTTCTACAGAAAAGTTTGGGAAACACTGTTTCAGACTATCTTGATATTCACAGGATTTCAAGCCCCACATACTCACAGTATGAATAACTTACTTCTTTGAAGTATTTATAATGTTACTGCAGGTGCTAAATGGAAACACTGGGAACAATTCCTCAAAATAGCTCATGATGTTTTAAAATGAATTAGCAAAAGATCAGAAACACTCCAAAGCACAAATATAATCTGAAGTCAATTTCACATCGTCACCATTTTCCCTCTAGTTTTCATGTCCTAATATTCTATTTATCAGAAAGAATTCTGAATGAACAATTATCCACTGTATCTAAGTTCTATTTGTTTTTGCTTTTCAAGTGAGCTGTAAGGTCCAAAATGTGTGTGTGTATACATAATTATATATAGATTTGTTTATTTTTAATAAGAACAGCAGTATTTATAAAAGCAAACAAACAAACAAAAATAAGTACAGGATACTGCTGCATAGTTAGCCCCAGGAGGTTTAGCCTAAAATGTATTGATGATTAAGAAAAATTTATATAAAGCACTGTTATAAAGAATAAAAGTAATCTTTCTGGGGACAGAGAATATAGTGCAAGTTATCACCTAACATAGTAAACAGGATATTAGGCAGACAAGGTTATCACTGAATTCATGGAACAATCAATTCCATAGATTTTCATAAAGAGTAGAAAAAGAGTTTATAGCAGTGGTCTATATTCATGAAATCAGAGAGCACATACTATAAAGAATGATAGTATGCGTCAATGGGAAAATAAAACATTTATTTCCTAGAACTCTGCCTGAGAAAATCTCTTAATCTTTCTTTATTTTTTGTTTCTACACTTCATTCTGGCTATTCTATGTGAGCATCTCTAGGGCCTTAGTTGCTCCTACTTTCCCTTGAATAGCTTCCCAGAATTTGAAGCTATAGTTTTTTGGGAATGTGTTAATATAAGACTTTACATTGTGTTAATATAAGATTTGTATCTTCTCATTACATGTTTTTTCCCTCTTAAATTTTCCTTGACCTATGTATGACCTTAGCCTATAATCCAGTCTAATAAATATAATCTCCAGTGAATTCTTTTCTTCTTATCTGTTCATCATTAGCAGAGAAAAGTAAGAATGTATGTTAAATTTAAGGTAGTCCATCTCAACAAGAACTCTATATAGTTTTATTATATTATAAGTGAATATAAAGTTGTAACTCAGCACTTAAACTGAGTGATAAGAAAAAGAACTTTTGTCTTGAATACCTGTTTCTGTTAGTTTCTATTAATATGTAGGTTTGAGTAGGACAACAGAACTCATTACCTAATTCTAATGACTAACAAGGGATAGATCTCATTTTGGTACACAAAAACTTTGATTGCCATAGGATGAATTGCAAATCTACCTGAAAAATTCTTTAAATTGTCCATCAGTCATTAGGCTCTGATGAATAGGATGACACAATGGAGAAAATATTAGTGGTGATGGAGACCATAGTTTGTATAAAGGGGAATTTTTAAGGTGGTCAGGTGAACTGTGCTATCAACAGAATTCTGTGGTAGGTAGTAAGTCAGTCCATTTCCTCTCAATGTCTAGTAGATCACCCAAGTTACTATTTGTTGATACAACTCACATGTTCATTAGATTGGATGTGATATATAAAGGAAAAATCTAATCTTCGTCTTATGCTATGAATATGTGCATTTAAGAAATGAAAGAGAAACTGGAAAACTAACCAAAGGTAGAATTAAGAAGGAAACCATGAAGCTAGGGAATTTATTTCAGGAATAATCTGATAGTTTTGATGGTTTTGGGAAGATGCACCCTTTGATTCATCAAGGTATACACTTTGGTTCTGCCATTCAGCAACTTAGGTGAATGTTTTTGCTGTTTCACTAATATGAATACTTCATTTGACAATGCAGATCACAACCCCCTCAGGGCCAGCCCATATCTTAGATCTCTTGAATTTGGGTAGTATTTATACTATTCATGGTCTTCAGGAGGACCTGTTGAAGTTGTTGAGATACCAGGTATCCCACTTTTGAAGTTTTCATGCAGGCACATCCCACCTCTCTTTCTCTGAGTCTTTCTGTCTTCATCCCTGTCTCCCTACCTATAAAATCTTTTCCTTTTGTCTTCCCCCATGAACACAGTCCATTTTTTCTCTTGTGCCTCGTATTATAGCCTCCATAAAATCATATTACTTGTATTTATAGAGTAGTTGGTAGGATGAGGTTTCTCTATGAAATATAAATTGTATTACATAGAAATAATTTGAAGTTATTTTTCCCTTGAGAAAGATGAGGCAATATGCTGACAATTATGAAAGAAAGCTTCCTACAATAAAAAAATAGTTTCCAAAGGACACTTAAAACTGTTAAGAACATGATTGTTCTCATGTATTGACACTGTGTTATTGATGATAATACTGTATGAAGTGCACTGTATTTCTTCGTAAGATCCTGACACTTTTCTTATAGAAGAACCAAAGAAGTTAGTAATGAGTCAGAAAAATCACCCATTTTTCTGTTTCATCTTTTGACAATATTTCCTCTTAGTACCTATGACTGTACTTGCTATTTCAACTTCCTTAGTCACTTGTGCTGAATTAATTCTTTAACAAGATTTATGATCAAGTACATGACTCACAATTGCCATGAGGGGGTGAGGGTAGGGGCACGCAAAATTTTAACTGGGGATATTCCTTTAAAGTTATTGGATTTGAAAATAAAGTTGAAAAATTATAATTCCATTATTAGAAGAGAATGGCAATAAGAAGTAAATCAATTATATTACAATTACTTGTATTATTCTTTAACTGAGAATTAATGAATAAAATTAAAGGTCCCCTTTTGTCTGCCACATTTCATTTATTTTCTGACTATTGTCATCCATAATATTTACATCCACTTTATGAATCTATGGAAATAAAGGAGGGAAATGACAGTTAAGGAGATAGATAGAGTACCAATAACTTGTGCAAATAAACTTTGTATATGTAATGGCAGATGTTCCTGGAAGTTACAAATTAGAGATATGCTTATATATTTGGATTTTCTGCATATTATGGGACTATAATGATCATAAGACTTTTTAATTTTAATTGCCTATTGAAATAGGTAAACTGCCAACACAGAGTAATATTCACAATTAGGGCACACCCACACACCCACAAGTAACCGGAGTGACACAAGACAAGAGATATTCAAGGGATGTGGGAATTGAGAGAAATCACATTAACTTGGAAATGAAAGTTGGCAGTTTTACTGGTCAGCCTAGCCAGGAAAAAGACAAGGGTTGAAGGCTATCTTTCCTTGGGTTATTTCTTGGGATTGGAGAAAGGCACAGAAGTAAAGAAAACTTGTTTATTAAAGCTTAGGGGTTAGGGAATGGACAGACTAAGCTAATTTCTAATGGATAAGCCCAGGCAAAGGGAGTAAGTTCAGGCAGACAGATTTAGTCTGTAAGGTCATAGAGAATGAGAGTCTCACTGCAGGGGACCACTTCTGTTTCTAACGTTGTTCACAGCCTCCAGGAGTCACAGCAAGTAAGTCCACAAAAGGGTTAAAGTCAAGGAGATGAATTGGTTTGATATGTCCACCAATCAAACCAGAATCATTGCTCAACTTGATCTTTCCCAGGATAGATGGATTTGCAGGAGACAGTTATTTTCTGGGCCCTTCACCTCCAGCAGCTAGGGAAAAGCCCCTAACTGCCAGCAGTTGCATCCAGAGAGAGTCTCAGAAAAAAAGTCTTACTCCATCATTCCATGCTCAGAACCTTCTCTGTCAGCCCTTCAGCTAGCTTATGTTGCTTACTAAACTTTCTCTAATTCTCTTATAACACTGTCAGCTACTCCCTATTTTCTACATCTTAGTTCATTTATTCATTCACTTAAGTCACAACTGTGCATATGTATGTATATACTCTTCATTATATATATATAATATACATATATATTATATATATAGTACTTACTATACTCTCAGTACTATGTTAGGGACTATAGGAGATACAAAGATATTTTAGAAGTTCATTCTTTCATGAATCAACTATAAAATGATAAACCTATGAATAAAAGGAGTTCAATAGCCATCTAAATTAAATCTGCTCATTTTATAGATGAAGAAATTGTGACCCAATCCACCCTAGTTAATGATTGCCCTAATGTTATAAGTTATGTGCCAGAACATTGAAATCCTGGTCTAGAAGCTGTGGTAAGAATAGTTACTCAGAAATAGAGAAGGGTTTCTAAAGTGGATGAGGAAAATGACAATAGAAGCCTAACTTCTAGCTCTGTCTCTGCCCCTTAAATAGCAATGAGACTTTGGAGAAGTGATTACAAATCATTTTCACTATCCATAAAAGCTTAGAATTGATCTAGATGTTCTTTAAGGTTCCTTAAAGCTCTAGCATCTTATAATTACAAGATAAACATAAACTGATTTTGAATGAGAGTTAACATTTATTACTTTTACTTCTTTTAAGCAGGGATTCTTAAACTTAGTTTGTGGTTCACTTATCTTTTGGGATTCTGGTAAAAGCTTATAGAACACTCCACAGAATATTTTGAAAGGTATAAAATCCAGAAGATTACAAGGGAAATAAGCTATATTGATTGATATATGTGTGTATATATACACATATATATCTGCACATATATAATAAATATGTTATAGCATTTAAATATGTCAATACTTTATAAATATGTACATATGCAAAAATTTTATATGTATATTGTGTATATTTGTATACATGTGAATAAACACAAGTATACATATATTTTCCCAAATTTCTTTCAGAAGTTCTTAATGTGAGGCCTCTGAATTATATACATGACTATATACACATTTGTATAAAGTAAATTCATGGACCCAATATTAATATATAATATCATATATTAACATTATACTTATATGAAAATATAATATACTGACATCCAAATATGAAACAAATTCATGAATATTATATATACATAAATTACATTGATTTTCATGCACATGCATATAAATATAATATTTTATATGAAATAATATCCTGAGGTTTATATATACATATGATATAACTATGAAAGAAAATTCGAGTTCCCAGATTTTATAACCACATATGAAACATCCATAGGTATCAGATGTACACACATAAATATATATGTGTATATGTATAAATGTGGAAATTAATATAGATTTGGAATGTTTTTTGAGAAATGATTTTCTCTTTAGCTCTCCTGAGAAATAGCTTGATTTTAAAGCTCAAACAGGTCTCTCCCAGGCTATGAAACTGGATTGGATTCTCTCTTCTTTTGCCTGGATCTTTTACAAGCAGAGTGAAGGCCTGCTCCCTATTTATCCTTAAACAAGAACCTGATTAGGTGATGAAATCAACTAGCTAGCCCATGTTGGGTAGTGTTTCCTAAGCAGCCATTCTGACAGTCTCATGACAGGGTGAAAGAGGGTCTCTTTGCAACCTGATGACCTGCTTCTTACTGTGATTGAGGTCTGAGTTAATTTCTTGGTGGGACTCTAATCAGAGATGTCCTGAGGAGGGACTGAATGATGATGTCAGAAGGAATATATATATATTGGCTTGCCATATAGAAAGTCAGCTCTTTTGACTCTCAGCTCTTCTGCCTAGCTCCCTAGCTATTTGAGTTTAAGCTTCTCTTCTATCTGGCCTAGCCTAGCCTAACTACCTGGCTGCTCATACTCAGGTCTCTCCTTTTGGATGCTGGTTAAGTTTTTAGTGTCTGTGCAGACGGTTGAGAGATTGCACTAGCTAGTTAGAAATCTTGAGCAGCCAATTTAATAAATTACTTTAAAATTAAAAATAAAGTCTTCACAGAATTTTATTTCTTCTATGTACAAAAATTCAACAAATTCATGTATCCCCAGATTAAGAATACCTGAAAATTAAGAACCACTGGAAGTTTAAAGGATAATTTGAAAGTACAGTAAGCCATCAAGATTAAAATATTACACTCCTAATGCTCTTTCAGTATAAAGAAGAGATATTTCTCATAGGATTCTTCATCACACAAAAAATTCTTCAAAAATAAATTTTAATCATTTGAGCTCTGGAATATTTTGAATATTTTGCAGGGATTTTTTATTTTGTGAATGGAAGGCTTTGTTTTTGTAGATACAGAATAAGGTTTATTGATACAGAAAACAATGAAAACACTAATCACATGTGGACATATGGTCAGATAATCTTTTAAGCTTCTAGAATAGAGGGCATTTGAACTGTTTGTGTTAGATGTGGAGGTACTTTGTCACCACTTCTATTTGGCTGTGAATTAACTTAAGTTGACTATTGGAGAATTACAGAAACACTGCTTTCTAGAAATTTTCCTTTAGGCAAGGATAAAATTTCACAGCTTTTAATGTTTCATATATCTACAAATAAAATTGTCATGTTATAAATCTTGGCATTATAAGAGATTGACTCATGTCCCAACTCGGTGTAATCTTAAGGAAAACACCAAAAGAATCACTGATGGGGAAGATGTTATAGTTGCTTTTGATATCTCATAAGAAAAGAATGAAGTCCTAGTCATACCTTGACAAATATTTGATGGACACTCAAGATGTAAAGTAGGACATATATATTTGGACATAAGTAATACAGAAATTTGGTCTTGTTTGACTGTGCCTATTTGAATTAATGAAACAGATCAGTCAAGGACACTCTAGAAATGTTTAGATCAGTAGATCAAAAAGTAGTGTCTAATAGATCAGTATCAATATGACAGGGTCCTACTGGATTTCCCTAGGGATGTTTGCTTGGCCTTGTGCTGTTTAACATTTTTATCAATGAGTTGCATTTGGATGTATATGATATGCCGATAAAAATTGAAAATAATGCAGAGTTGTAAGGGAATAGCTAATGCACTAGATGAAAATGTCAAGATCTGAAAATATTTTGGCAGATTAAATCGATGAGTTGACTCTAATAATATGCAATTCAATTAAGGGTAAATAAAGTTTTATAAGTGGAGAAAGGATTCAACTTCATAAGAATAAGAAAAAGAAGGAAGATTAGATAGCTGCTATTTAAAAAAAGGATCTGAGGCTTTTAGTGGACATTAGACTCAATGTGAGTAGCAATGTAACGTAAATCTAATAAGATCAATGTGATACTGGAATGCATTGAGGGAGGAATAACTTTTAGGCGAAAAGGACATTATATGTTCTGACATCATTATATTTCATCTGGAGTATTATATATATATATAGTCACCACTATTTAGTTAAGACATTAATGAACTTCTAGAAGATGTTATGTGCAGAAATGAGCAGCCATATTTCTGGGGGTGCAAGTTGGCAGTTGCCACTTTATGACTGCTCATTTCTGCACATAACAAAGAGGACAACCAAGCAGGTAGGGGGCCTTGAGTTTGTGATATACGAAGATTGGTGAAGAAATTGACCACATGTAGTCTGGCTGAGAGAAGGTTCAGTGGTCATGTTATGTGAAGGAGACATTAGTCTTGTTCTGTATTTATTTATTTTTACTTCCACTTTAAATGTGTCCAAAATTGAAATTGGTTACCTACAGGGGTGGTAGATTACTCATTCTGGGAGGCCTTCAAGCAGTGGTTGAATGACTCTTAACTTTTAAGGCATATTATTGCCAATTTATTAAAGAGAGAAAGAGAGAATGTATGAAGAGATCAAGTGGTTATTAAAGTCCCTTCCAACTCTTGAATTCTATGATTATCTGATTCTATGACAGGACAGACTTAATAATTATGTCCTAAAAGCCATGATGAGTACAAAATCTAAAAGATAATTCTTTTCCTATGGGGTTACTGAGAGGATATTGTTTAATATTATTGGTTTGGTTGATAATATGAGTTTTGAAGGAACAGGAGGAACTTCCTCTCAGTACCACAAATCTATACCATCTGACAATGTTTCAAAAGGCACATATAGGAATTATGTTTTTTTTAAAAATTACTATTTCATAAAATAATCAGTTATTCTTACTTAGTACTTCTTATTTTATTTGACTACTTCAAACTTCCCTCTCTCTAAATGGTTGCTAAGACAGAAGAAACAGTGATAAACCACCAAATGGGAGAAAGTGAATGATTGAAACACTGCTTGCAGGAATTTTTTTTAAGAAGACTTGGATGTCTTTTCATAAAAGAAATGACAATAAAGAAGTGGAAAAGAAGACATGCAAATATACTTTGTTTTATTTTAACCAGAATGACTGTGAAATACCTGCATTTTGTTTTGTTTCTAAATCAACTTGATCTCTTTGCAGTATTGTCATGCAGTATTATACTGTTACCAAGAGATGAATAAGGCAATATACTGAATATAATAAAATAAAATATTTAATTAAAAAGTCAAACAAGAGGCCCATTAGCTAAAGCATTCCAAGGCTATGCACACATATACTTCTGGCTCTTTTTCAGGTCATACTAAGAATAAAATGAAAGCTATAAGTGGAAACATGAATTCATCCCAGTAGGAAGAAACAGTGTATAAATTTAGGCTAAAATTAGAGTAGCAGATATGCAATTTTTAAGAAAATGAATTAAAATATATCATTAATTGAAAAATTAAAAAATCGTTTATTAAGCACTATGTGACAGGCACTATGTTAAGTACTGGACATACAAGGAGAGGCAAAAACAAATCCTGTTTTCAAGGAGCTTATAGCAAAATAATTTTAATTGTAAGCAACTATGTACAAACTATATAGAAAATGTGTTAAATAGATATATGTGAAAATATATGTATATATTTAATATATCTCATATATTTATCTAATTAATTTATTATAATCTCAGAGGGATTGGGAAAGGCTTTTTGCAGAAGACAAAGTTTTTACTGGGATTTGAAGCAAGCCAGGAAGGCCAGGAAGCAGAAAAAAAGGAAAGAATTTGAGGTATGGGAAAAAGTTTGTAAAAATGTGCAGTCTAGCAATAGAATGTCTTGTATGAAAAAAATAACAAAGCAGCCTGAATATCAAAGTATATGAATGAAGGAAGTGTCAAGGGTCAAAAAAATTGTAAGTCTTTAAAAGCTTAAGGATTTTGTATTTGATTATAGAGACAATAGGGAGTCACTGGATTTTAGTGAATTGGTGAAATGGGTGACATAATCAGATCTCTTCTTTAGGAAGGACATTTTGATAGCTTAGTAGAAGATAGAGTGGGGAGAGAATTGAAGCTCATTAGTAAGATAGAAGGCCATTGAAATTGTCTTGTCAATAGGTGATAAGGGCAAGTGCCAGGATAGGTGTAGAGTCAGAGGAAAGAGGGAGTCTTCTATGAGAGTTATGGAAGTAGAATCCAGTGCTTACTTCGATCGCATAAATAATAAAATTGGGGCAAGACAAAGATTAACATGATTTCTGATGCAAGAAAGACATGCAAATTCATCAAGAATTCCATCTTTTGGGGGCAGCTGGGTAGCTCAGTGGAGTGAGAGTCAGGCCTAGAGACAGGAGGTCCTAGGTTCAAACCCGGCCTCAGCCACTTCCCAGCTGTGTGACCCTGGGCAAGTCACTTGACCCCCATTGCCCACCCTTACCAATCTTCCACCTATGAGAAAATACACTGAAGTACAAGGGTTTAAAAAAAAAAGAATTCCATCTTTTAATTACCAAATAAATACAGAAAATTACAAGATTTAAAATGAATAATTTCTATCATATTAAATAAAAATATGTTTTTACAAGCCAATGTAAAAGGAAAACAAATAGGGAAAATTTTTAAGAAAATTCTCCTATAAAGGTCTTATTTCTCAAATATATAGAAAACTGAGTCTAATTTAGAACAGAAGTCATCCCTCAATTGACAAATAGTTAAAGGATATGAACAGGCAATTTTAAGATAAAGAAGTCAAAGTTATCAATAATCATATGAAAAATATTCTAAATCACTCTTGATTAGAGAAAAGCAAATTAACACAACTCTGAGGTACTACCTTATACTTATGAGATTATCAAATATTACAGTAAAGGAAAAGGATAAATGTTGGAGGGGAAGTGGCAAAATTGAGATACTAATACATTATGAACTGATACGACCATTCTAAAGGGAAATATGGAACTATGCCTAAAGAGATATAAAACTGCATATCCACTTTGATCCACTAATACCACTACAAGGCGTGTATCCTAAAGAGATTTTTGAAAAAAGGGTAAGGATCTACTTATATGTAAATGTTTCTTTTTTTTATTCAGATATTTGATATTCCCATATCATTAATGACAATTTTCACACACATTTTTCAAAATTATAAGATACAAATTATCTCCCTCATTCCCTTCTGTCCCTGCTTTTGGAGATGGTAAGCAATGTGATCTGGTTATATGTATTATTATGCAAAACATACTTCCATTTTGGTTACTCTAAGAGAATATTTATATAAAACCAAAACCCTAAAATAAAACTTTAAATAAACTAATGTGTAGGATAGTATAGTCTGATCTGCATTCCAATGCCAAAAGTTCTTTCTCTGCAGGTGGATAGCATTTTTGTCATAAATCTTTCAGAATTGTCCCATTTCATTATATGATCGAGTGTAGCTAAGTGTTTCACAGTTGATTATTACACAATATTGTTGTGACTGTGTACAATGTACAGTTATTTTAAATAGAATTTCTTTTTTATCTCCTGCTGCTGAACTTTGTTAGTAATACATAGATAAAGCTATTGATTTATACGGGTTTATTTTGTATCCTACACCTTTGCTAAAATTAATAATTATTTCAACTAGTATTTTAGTTGATTCTCTAGAATCCTCTAAGTATACCATCCATATCATCTGCAAAGAGTGATAGATCAATTTCCTTATTGCTTACATCAATTACTTCAATTTATTTTTCTTTTCATATTGTTAATTCTATCATTTCTAGTACAATATTATATAGTAGTGGTGATAATGGGCTTCACCCCTGATTTATTGGGAAGTCTTCTTATTTATCCCTATTAAAGATGATAATTGCTGCTGATTGTAGGTAGATATTACTTATTATTTTAAGGAAAGGCTATTCATTCATTTGCTTTCTAATGCTTTTAATAGGACTGGATGTTTTATTTTGTTGAAGGCTTTTTCTGTATCTACTGAGATAATCCTATGTTTTCTATTAGCTTGATCATTGATATAGTTAATTTTACTGATAGTTTTCCTAATATTAAACCAGCTCTGAATTCCTGGAATAAAATCCACCTAATCATAGTAAATAATCCTTGTTATGTATTGCAGTAGTCTCAATTTTTGCATCTATATTTATTAATGAAATTGGCCCATAATTTTCTTTCACTGTTTTTGCTCTTCCTGGCTTAGGTAACAGTATCATATTAGTTTCATAAAAATAATTTGGTATGATTCTTTCTCTTATTTTCCCAAATAGTTTACATAGTATTAGAATTAAATGTTCTTTAAATGTTTTAGAAAATTCACTTGTTAATCCATCTAGCCCTGGGGATTTTTTCTCAAGAAGTTCCTTGATGGCTTGTTCAATTTATTTTTCTGAGATGGGATTATTTAAGTATTCTAATACCTTTTTTGTTAATGTAGCCAATTTTTTTTCTGAAGATTCTTCAATTTCAATTAGATTGTTAGACTCATTGGCATATAATTGGGCAAAATAGCTCTTAATGATTGCTTTAATTTCCTCTTCATTGGTGGCAAATTTACCCTTTTCATTTTTGATACTGATAATTTGATTTTATTTTTACCTTTTTAAGTGATATTAAACAAATTCTCTTTATTTATTTGATTCTTCCCTTCATAAACAACTCATAGTCTTACTTATTATTTTAATGGTTCTCGTATTTTCAATTTTATAAATTTTCCTTTGATTTTTAGGATTTTCAACTTGGACTTTAGTTGATGATTTTAAAGTTGTTCTTTTTCTAGTATTTTTAGTTGCATTCCCAGTTTATTGATCTGCTTTTTTCTCTATTTTATTGATATAAATATTCAAAGATATAAAATTTCTACATACTGCTTTGACTGTATACTTTAAATTTTAATACGTTGTCTCTTCATACCCATTTTCGTTAATGAAATTATTGATTGTTTCTATAATTTGTTCTTTGATCCACCTCCTTTTAAGAATTAGATTATTTCGTTTCCAATTAATTTTTCATGTGTTTTTCCATGGACTCTTAATGATTATAACTTTTATTGCATCATGGTCTGAAAAAGTTACATTGATTATTTCTTCTTTTCTGCAATTAGTTGTGAAGTTTTTATGCCCAAATACTTATTAGTTTTTGGGGAGGTGCCATGTACTACTAAAAATAAGGTATATTCTTTGTTATTCCAATTCAATTTTCTCCAGAGATGTAATAGTTCTGAATTTCTAAAATTTCATTCATTTCCTTCTTATTTATTTTTTGGTTCAATTTATCTAGATCTGAAAAGGGAAGCTGAAGTACCACGCATGTAGTTTTATTGTTTATTTCTTCCTTGTGCTCATTTAGTTTCTCTTTAAAAAATTTGGAGGCACTATCATCATTTGTTGTATATACATTTATTATTGATATTACTTTGCTCTCTATGGTAGATTTTTATCAAGAAGTAATTTCCTTCCTTTTCTGTTTTATTAGATATATTTTTGTTTTAGATTTTTCTGGGGTCATGATTGTTACTCTTGCTTTTTTTCTTTTCTTTTCTTATTTTTTATTTCAGCTGATGCACAATAAATTCTGCTTTGTTCTATGCTCATAGAAGTATAGTTGTTATTGCCTCTCTGAGTCAATTATGATTAGAGTAAGCATTTTAAAGCATTGCATGTCACTCCCCTCATTCTCCCTTCCAGTGTAATAGTTTTTCATGCCTTTTTACATGAGATAATTTATCCCAATCTACCTCTTCCCTTTTCTCTCAGGGCATGCCTCTTTTTCACTCCTTGATTTTTTTTTGGCATATCATATCATCCTATCAGCTCATTCCTACACTCTCTGTTTATGTATATACTCTTTCTTACTGCTCTAATACTAATAAAAATTTTAAGAATTATGAATATCATCTTTCCATGTAAGAATATAAATACCTTGACCTTATTGAATCCCTCAAGTTTTCTCTTTTATATTTACATTTTATGTTTCTGTTGAGTCTTGTATTTAGAGATACAATTTTCTATTTAGATCTGGTCTTTTCATCAGGAACACTTGGAAATCTTCTATTTTATGAAACAATCATTTTTTTCTCCTGAAAGAATATACTTAGTTTTCCTTGGTAGGCAATTCTGGGTTGTAAACCTTGTTCTTTTGTCCTCTGGATGATCATATTCCAAGCTTTTCAGGACTTTAATGTGAGGGATGGTAAGATCTGTGTTATTATGATAGTAACTTCATGGTATTTGAATTGTTTCTTTCAGGCTGCTTGCAGTATATTTTCCTTAAATTGGGGTTTCTTGAATTTAGCTTTAGAACGTGTCATATGGGGATTCATTTCAGGACTTGTTCCATGGTTTCTTTAAATTTATTTTTTACCCTCTTGTTCAAGAAAATCAGAACAATTTTCTTTGAAAATGTCTTGTAATATATCTAGGGCTTTTTTTATCATGACTTTCAGGTAGTCCAATAATTTTTAATTGTCTCTCTTGAATTTACTTTTCAGGTCAGTTGTTTTTTCAATGAGATATATCATGGAGGTTTTCAGTTTTTTAAAAAAAATTTTGATCTTGTTTTTTATTAATTAATGTCTCATGAATTTATTAGCTTCTATGAACCCAAATTTAATTTTTAAGAAATGATTTTCTTCTGTAAGTTTTTGAAACTTTTTCCATTTGGCCAATTCTGGTTTTTAAGTTGTTCTTGCATTGGTTTTATTCTCTTCCCCACTTTTCCTCTGCCTCTCTTGACTGATTTTTTAAATCCTTTTTTTTATTTCTTACAGAGCCTAAGACCAATTCATATTTTTCTTTGAAGTTGTGAGTGTGTGTATGTGTGTAGTAACTTTTCTTTCACTATCCATTTCTGAGTTTTTGTCTTGCTCTTCCTTTTTTCTATAAAATATTCTTTGGTTAAATATTTTTTGATGTTTGCTC
Source organism: Gracilinanus agilis (assembly GCF_016433145.1). Classification (NCBI taxonomy): domain Eukaryota; kingdom Metazoa; phylum Chordata; class Mammalia; order Didelphimorphia; family Didelphidae; genus Gracilinanus; species Gracilinanus agilis. The sequence goes on from NC_058130.1 coordinate 235,930,808, forward strand.
ATTTCCTCAGCCTTTTTTCCTTGACTTTTACTTTTATTATAAAGGTAAGCTCTGTTCTCAAGGTAGAGGGGGCACTTTCTTGAACTTCAGTTTTTACTTGCTGCTACCCTTAGTTCTATTTCTGGATTTCTATAAATTTCAGTTCTTCTCTGAGTGGTATGATGGTCTCTGGGCTGGGATCTCTGAAAGCCACCTGCCACTGCTGAATCAATCACCCTCCTGGGACTGCTGATGTCTTGCAGATCTCAGAGCACTATAAGCTACTCTGTACTGGGGCTCAGGATTTAGCCTCAGGTTTGGGCAGGGTCTTTGGGCCTCTGGGCTAATCAGATCAGGCACACCATTCACTGCCTTGTCCTTGTCCTTGGATCTTGGGTAAGGGCTCTAGCCTTCCCTCTGGATTTATGCAGGCCAGGGGTACTGTGAGTACTGCTTAGCACAGGAGTTCAGATCCTCACTGCAGGCTTGGGTGAGAGCTCTGGGCTTAGTCTTGGGGCTCATATGCATTAGTTGCCTTGCTAACTCTCTTGTGCTGGGCACTTGGGCCTTGGTTTGGGCTTGGGCAGGGGCTCAGAGCTTCCCTCTGGGCCAGCACAATTCAGTCAGACCATGGATGGCCCTGTGCTAGGGCCTGAGACCTCCCTGTAGGCTTGGGCTAGAACTTCGAACTTTTTTTTTTTTGTGATGGCAAAGAATTAGAAATTGAAGGGATGTCCATTAATTGGGTAATTGCTGAGTAAATTGTGTTATATTATTATGATGAATTACTATTATGCTATAAAATGATAAACAGGATGATTTCAGAAAAAAACTGGAAAGACCCACATAAATGGATACAGAGTGAAAAGGCAATATTATAAGATAATCAACTATGAAAGATTTAGCTATTCTTAGCTATATAGTGATACAGGACAATTCTGAAAGGCTTATGACTATCCAGCTCCAGAGAAAGAATTGCTGGAATTGGAATGCAGATCCAAGAATAATATTTTTCACTTTAGTTTTTCTGTGTTTTTATTTTGGGGGTTGCTTTTATATGAGTATCCTCTCATACCAGTGACCAATAAGGAAATATGCTTTGTATGACATACATGTATAAGCCAAATCAAATTTATTACCATCTACAAGAGGGTGGAGAAAAGGGAGGTGAGGAGAAAATTTGGATCTAATAATTTCTGAAAATGTATGTTGAAAATTGTTATTACATGTAATTAAAAAACAAAATATTTAAAAATAAAATAAAAATAAAGTAGAATCTGCAGGACTTGACAGATAATTTGATATAGGTTAAAGAGTAAGGAATGTATATACATATGAAATGCTAAAGATCTTTAGAGTAACAAAACTTTATAGACAGAAGAGAATTTAGAGTGCTGTTTTCTTCATTTTATTTCTTAACAAAAACAGAGATCCAAAGTGGTGAAATTTATATATTTCACATGTTTATTCATTCATTTGTGTTTATTAAGAAATAAGATTTAAAGATAATGCTAGTGGACTTCAGTAGATCTGTAATGTCATCACTGAGAGTACTCAAAAAATAGATCTACCCAACATGTTCGGGTCCTTCCTTTAGAGTTCTTAAATTACATAAATGGCAATAAAGTGTATAGGCTATCTATCTGTTATTCTTTGATGTTATACATGGAAAACCCACCTCTTTTTCATTTGTGGGAAAGAGTGATGTTATTTATTATGATTCTTAAACAGTATATTTTCTATTTTTGAAGTCTGCTAATAGAGTCACTAAATAGAATATTGGGACTTGAGTCAGGAAATGTTCAAATCCTACCTCAGACACTAGCTCTGTGACGCTGAGGAAATTATTAACCTCTGAAAATTTCCTCATTTATAAAAAAGGTCCTTATAACTCCACTTACTTCTCTTGGTTATTGTGAAGATAAATGTGGTAAGAGCTGAAAAGCTTTTGTAAAATATAAACTGCTACATGAATATTAGAAGTTATTTTTATTAGCACTATTTCTGTTATCATTATAGTTATATGATATAGCCTATTTGCATCCATCAGTCTTCTCACACTTTGGTAACCAAAATTTTGAGTCTTGAGTCTTGAGAGACTATGTTTTCAATGATCCATCATGAGAAGAATATTCTGGTTAAAGAGATGGCTTTCTGTTTCAGAGAAGCTTTGTTGTGTTCATTGAAAATACTGTGCATTTTTCTACTTGTAATACTACCTACATTTTTCCCACTATTCAGTTCTCAGGAAGCTATAATGACAAATATCAATTACCATTTATATAGTTCTAAACAGTTTACAAAGTTCTTATTATAAAATAGTTAATGTAAACATTGTTATTTCTATATCAAAGATAAGGAGATTAAAACTTAGAGAATTTTAGTGACTTGTCCAATGTCACTAAATTAGTGACTAATGTCACCATTAAATTAGTCATGTAAGTATTAAACCTGAGATTCAAACATAGATCTTCTGTCTCCAAAGAACTATGTTTCACAATTACAGCATTATGCTGATAAGATCTGATGATTTAGATATAGCCATTTAAATATAAAATGTCTACATTGTTAAAACATGTATGCAGATACTGAGGTAAAATGGAGGTGTAGTAGCAGGGAAATCCTTAAGCTGCTCTGAATTTCCTTCCAAACTGATCATTACAAAGGATCTCAAAATGACAGAAGTCAAAACAGGACAAGTAAAGGGTCTCTTTGATTGGACACAGCATGAAAGGGAGGCAGTGAGAGGGAATTTCTATATTATAAGAGGGCAAAGAAAAGCACAAGCTGACCATCCCTCCCACCCCACCTACCATATCAGAAACAGAGCTAGAACCAAGGCAATCTCAGAATTTTGGGGTACTGGTTATACTAAAGAAGAAGTACCACAAACCTACCCCAGGGGGCTCCAGGCCCTGGCAGTGAAATTCAAAGCTTAATAGTACTGGAGTCACTACCAGCAGTGGAGGCAGCAGTGCAGATGTGGAAAATAACCTCACTTGGCAAAAACAAACAAACAAAACCTAACCAAAAACATTACAGACCTACCCCTGGAAATCCCAGCCTCTGGAGGTGAGAGTCAGAGCTTTATAGTACTTGGTTCACTCAGGCCTCTAACAGAGAAGGGAGGATAGCCCCAAGGCAAAACCCTGTGAGACAGAACCTAAGATAGAAGTGATTAGCAAAATGCAGGAATCTCAATCCTCCAGCATGAAAAGACGTAAAGAAGAGCAAAAAAAATCTCTTGACTGAAAAATTTCTACAGTGAAAAAGAGCAAAAACAAAAAAAACAAAACAAAAACAAAAAACAACCCAGAAGCAACAGGAGAGGGCGAAAAACAAACAAACACATATGAACTCTCAAAAAAAGAATGAAAATTGGTTGCAATCTGTAGAGGAACTCAAAAAGGACTTCAAGAACCAAGTAAGACATATAGAAGAAAAATGGGAAGAAAAATAGGAAAAAGAAATGAAAGTAATACAAAAAGAAAATAACAGCTTAAAAGGCAAAATTGCCCAAATGGAAAGAGAGACATAGGAAAAAGAAATGAAAGTAATACAAAAAGAAAAATAACAGCTTAAAAGGCAAAATTGCCCAAATGGAAAGAGAGACACAGTTCTCAAATGAAGTGACAAGCTGATTGAAAACCAGAATTGCCCTGCTACAAGAACAAGCAAAGAAGTCCAATGACAAAAAGAGTGCCAGAAAAAGCAGTATAGACCAAAATGAAAAGGAGAATCAAAAAAAGCATGGATGGTTAAAAATAAGTCTTTAAAGACTAGAATTAGACATGTAGAAGCTAATAATTTAATGAGATATCAAGAAATAATATAACAAAATCAAAAGAATGAAAAAAATAGAAGGAAGCATGAAATTTCTTATTGAAAAATCAAAATTGACATGGAAAATAGATTCAGGAGAGACAATTTGAGAATTATTGGACTACCTGACAGTCATGACCATAAAAAAGCCTAGACATCATATTACAAGAAATTATCCAAGAAAAATTCCCTGATATTCTTCAATAAGAGGGCAAAATAGACATTAAAAGAATCCACAGATCACCCCCTACATTAAATCTCTAAATGACAACTCCCAGGAACTCCCAAGTTCAAGAGCTTCCAGGCAAAAAAGAAAATACTGCAAGTGGCCAGCAAGAAACAATTCTGATATCATGGAGTCCTAGTCAGGATTACACAGGATCTGGCAGCCTCACTCTAAAAGACTGTAAGGCTTGGAATATGATATTCTGGAAGATGAGAGCTGGATCTACAACCAAGAAGGGAAGCAACAAATTGAGGGGAAAAATTAATAAAAACATCTGATGAAGGTCTAATTTCTCAAATGTATAAGGAACTAAATCAAATGTACAAGAAATCAAATCATTCCCCAATTGACAAATGGTGAAGGGACATGCATAGACAGTTTTCAGATGAAGAAGACAAAACAAGCAACAATCACATGAAAAAATGTTCTAAATTCCTCTTGATTAGAGAAGTACAGATCAAAACAACTCTGATTTACCACCTTACACCTAGAAGATTGGCCAATAAATAATAAATGTTTTAGGGGATATGGTAAAATTTGCACACTTATGAGTTGCTAATGGAGTTGTGAATTGATCCAACCATTCTGCAAGGCAATTTGGAATTCTGCCCGAGGATTTGAAAAGAATGCTTTATCTTTGATCCAGCAATACCACTACTAAGTTTGTACCCCAAAGAGCTAATAAAAAAGGGTTGTACAAAAATATGCATAGCTTTACTCTTTTGTGATGGTAAAAAAATTGGAAAATGAGGAAAATTAGGGAATGACTAAACAAATTGTGGTATATTATGATGATGGAATACTATTGAGCTGTAAGGAATGATGAACTGGAGGATTTCTACATGAACTGGAAGAACCTCCATGAACTGATGCTGAGTGAAATAAGCAGAACCAATAGAACATTGTATGCAGAAAGTGAAACATTGTAGAACTATCTAATATAATGGACTTTATTACTAGTAGCAATGCAATGTCCAGGACACTCTCAAGGGACGGATGAGAAAAAATGTTATCCACATCAAAAGAAAAAACTGTGGGAGTAGAAACACAGAAGGAAAACATAAGACGTATCACTGGCCTATATGGGTATATTATTTGGGGTTTTGGTTTTAAAAGATTGTTCTACTGCAAAAATGAATAATATGGAAATAGACATCAAGTGATAGCATTTATATAACCCAGTGAAATTACTTGTCGGGTCTGGGAGTGGGGAGGGAAGCAGGGAGGTAAAGAAAATGAATCATGTAAGCATGGGAAAATATTTTTTAAATAAATTAAAAAAAATGCATGCAATTGCTTTGTTGCTACTTTAATATACTGGCATAGACTATGTTGGTGTATTCCTTTGAATGCACAAACCAGCTCTCTAATTACTTATGTATCTTGCATAAAGGAAAGTATACAAAGACCATTTCTGTCTTAATTGTTTGAAGAGGCATCTAGGGGACTCTTCAAAGTATATTAGCTTGAAAAGAATATGAGTTCTGCTATTAACATTGAGAAAAATCTTCAGCATTAATATCCAAAAAAAGAAAACATTTGTTTTATATCAGTTAACTTGGAATTTTAAGTGATAAAATCAATTTTAAACAAGAATTTGAAATGTAGCCCTTCATATATTTTTATATAAGTACTGTTATATATGTTTACAGAATCATTTCTGCTTAATTTGAATTTATTTTATGCTTTCTGCTAGAAGTTTAGGCTATCTTGCTAACTTTCTAAATTCAGAATTCACAATTCAGCCACCTTGAATTACAATTGCATAGCTATATAATATTGCCAATGGAAATTATATGTCAATTTACAGTGGGAAGTAAAGAATGAATAGCCAGCTCAACTGAAGATATAAAGCAAATTTTAGGTAAAGCGTGTATAATTGGTGTACCTGGAAAAGTATGCATAATTGTTGGACCTGGTATTATGACAATCATTCCAACACCATGGATTTCTCCTCCACCAAAGGAATTGCCAATGGCTTCTGATTACCAAAATGGTATTTTATGTGACCAGTTATTTCATAGAATAACTGTAAGAGTGAAGAATATTCTGCTGACTTGTGACTATTCCATGTATTCCAAATAGTCTTTTTCTCATTCTCTTTTGACTTAATCAATATGGTATTTACTGAAACAAAGATTAGAGACTAAATGAATGGTTTCTTATAGAGGAATCAATGTAAGACTTTTTGTTAGAAAAAGCCATATTGAAACCCGGCTTACTCATACTCAGACTATGAATAGTATAAAATTGTCTTAAAAGTGAAATTTTTATGTGAAAAGTATTTTATAAATGTGAGCTCTGCTTGTGTAGTTTATGAATAAAATTTTATAGGTATAGGTGGCAAAAGGTAATTCTGATTCTTTATACCGGTGATGGCAAACTTTTAGACTAATTGCCCAAATTGCAACCTTCACACTACATGTGTCCCTGCCTTACCCTAGAAAGAGGAGGAAGAAAGCACAACCACAGGGCTGCTAGGCAGAGAGGTGGTTGATATGAGAAAGTCCTCAGGTGTGAGTGAAGAGGGAGAAGGGAGCAGCCCCATTTGGCACGCATGCCATAGATTGTTAACACAGCATTATACCATTTCCACGTATTTACCTTCTATCTAATTGCCAATGAGAGTAAAACAAAGGAAAGCCAATAAATTTTCATCTTAAATTGTTGCATATCTAAATCTTAAATAAAAATTTGCAAGATAATTGTAAATTAGTTTGACCTGAGACAATCTTGGGCCTAAGAAACCCATTTTCTTTTTTGAAAATTAATTTTATTGATCTTTTAAAATATTACCTATATTTCTCATTATTTATCCCCCCACTCCCAGAGAACTATCTATTGCAATAATGATTTTTAAAAAATGATTGATCAGCAGAATTAACCAACTCATTAAAAAAATCTGACATATTCAGTTGTCCTTACCCATAGTTCTCCCCCAACCACTTTTTCAAAGAAAGGGAAGTAGTGCTTCCTTGGGGCAAGTTTTGGTCATACAATTTCTCATAATTTCATTTCAATTATAATATTGTTCATACCATTTTTTATTTAAAGTGTAGTCATTGGTTCTACTATTTTCCTGGTTCTACTCATTTCATTTTATATGAACTCCTATAAGTCTTCCAGTGCTTCCCTATATTCATTGAATTCCTTGATTCTTAGGGCAAGGAAATAAAAAGTAAGAGTCATGCAGTCATCCCTCACTATATTGCAGTTCACGTACCATGACTTCACTGTATGGAGTGTTTAAAAAAAAAAAATATATATATATATATATATATATATATATATATATATATAATTCTTTATCACAGAGTTACACTTATCTTGGCACACTATTGGCTAATGGAATGAAAGGTGACCAACCACAGAGCTATGTTCTGTATCCTGGGCACTGATTGGCTCAGTGACTGTAGGTTAATAAGACTGTGGGAAAGGTTTATAGGTGATAAGGAAGGATTTATAAAGCCTTAAAATATGTATGTATATATATATATAGATATATATATAGATATATAGATATAGTCGCTATTTTTGTGGATTTTAACCTTCCCCAGGGGTTCTGGAATACAATTCCAGCATTAGGTGAGGGATCACTGTACACTCCCACTTGTTTAACCATTTACCAACTGTTGGCTATCTACTTTGTTTAGCAGAATACATTTTCATTAGCAAATGGTCCTTGAGGGAACACTGTAGCATCTGAATACTCTAATGTGACTTAATAAAATACTTAGGGATTGTTAGTCTCATTTCACTAGTCCTATGTGGCATTCTTTTATGAATGTACCCTAAGATAATTTTAGAGTTCTTGGGTACAATATCACGCTATTGAGCCTCATTAAACTTGCAATCAACTAAAATTATTTTTCCCTTAAACATCATGTTTTAATCTCCCCTATTCCACCACAAATAATGAAAAAGTGAATTTGCCAGGCAAAAAAGCAAAAACAAAGCAAAATCCTTTAAATGGTTGCAATATTTCCCATAATGCTTGATATTTGTAGTTCTATACTTAACTTCCCTCCCTCTTTCAGTTTCATTTTCTTTGTCTTCCCTAATTGGAATTGTGTTGTTTAAAAAATATTCTAAGCCTTGGGAGACAACTTCCCCAGAAAGTATAAAAGGGAGAATTTTGGTGCCTTTTCTTTTAGGAAACTTGGAGATGCTCTCAACCCTGGAGACTCTCTTGACCCTGATCTCTCTCTCAGCACCTTTTTAGGAGATCTACCTCCTAGCTTTCCTAGACCTTCCCTTTTCTAATCTAAATAAATCTAGCTATTCTAACAATAAATGCTAGCTGATCTTTATTGAGCTCTGAAGAGCTTAGGTCAATTTCTACTCCTAAGCTTGGGGGCTACCCTAGATACCTTTCCTCAGGCTTCACTACCTTCCTTTCCCTTTCTACCCTTCCTTTCCATTCTACCTCCAAAATTCCCTTTCACATTTTATGGCGACCCAGGTGAGACCTGAACCTACCTGCCTGCCTACCAGCCTTACTCTCTATTGGTAAGTAATAATATTTTCCTGCCCAAAACCCAGCCCATCAGGGGTCCCTTCCCCTACTAAGCCCCTGCCAAGGTCCTCTGCCTTAGAAGGAGTTCCAGATCCCTCACCCGGCCCAGGAGCCTTAGCCCTAACCCTCCTTACCCCTGCCAGCAAAATCCAGCAGGGGTCCTGAAAAAACCCTGGTCCCTCTCTCACCTTCATCCTACTTATAAAATTCCCTGCCTACCCCTAACTCTAAAAGCCAAAAAGCCCAAAAGAAAAAGACCTTGAAAAACCCTACTTACTTTTGTAGGGAGGAACCCCAAAGTGCTTTGGCGCCACCTGCTTCCTCTATCTTGATTCCCAGAACCCCGCAGTACCTTGGCTCCACCCTTTCCCACCCCCACCACCCTAGTCTTACTCCTAGTCTCAACCTAATTCTCCTCCCCCTGTGGTACTGCACCTTGGTCACAAGAGGCCAGCACTGAGCACTCAGTGTGTCCCCCCTCCCTTTTTCTGCTAAGCTGCAGTGCTGCCTTTCTGCCACTGGAGGTCAACACCAATAACAAATAAATAAAAAAAATTTTTTTGCAGCTTAAACTAAATAAATAAATCAATAAAAATCACAAATAAACAAAAATAAAAAAATAATTAGAACTGACTAACTAACTAAATACATCAATAGAAGTCTCACAACATGTTTGCTTCTATACAAGAGAGCCTTTTGGCTTTTGCCAAATTGGAAACCTTTATGGTTCCCAAATGCTTCTTCCTTTTGATGCTGCTGGGAAATTTTCTTTTTTTTTTTTTTTTAATTTCCAATAACATGCAGAAGGCTACAAATAGGAAACTTCAGGCTCAGATCCAAGAAGTACAAACTCAATTGGACAATTTCAAATACACTATGCACTGTGCAGTGGAAAAGGAGGATTAGAAATTTTGTGAGGCTGTTCCCAAACTAGTCAGGGAGGAAAGTCCTATTTCTCCTATTTCCCCTGATATAGAGACAGAGACAGATGTAACAAAACTCCTTTCTCATCTTGTGCATCTCCTGGCCAACTCTCTCTCCCCTCCTCCTTCTCCTGACACTCCTGTCCCTTCTCCCAACCCACAACCAACTCCAACCAAGACCAAATGCAAAATCTTTGCTATATGCTTACTATTATTTCTATCACCAGTGTTTGGCAAAGTGCCTGACACATAGTAAGTCCTTAATATTTGCTATTAAAATAAAAGACAGTTTTTTGCTTTTCTTTTTTTCCAGCTTCCCATAACAATTGTACTTATTTATATGTCTCTTTATAGTTTGTAAAATATATTAAACAAGATTGTAACTTAGATAAGGTAAGTATTATTAGTGTCATTTTGTAGATGAAGAAATTTGAATTCAGAGCAGTTTAGGTAATGATAACAACAATAAAACTAGCATTTATAGTGCCTACTATGTATTAGAGTCTATTGTATATAATACCAAACTTTACAGATATTATTTTGTTCAATCTTTACATTAACCCCAGGGAATAGGTGCTATTGTTATCTTCTTTTTACAATTGAAGAAAATGGGGAAGTGTCAGACTGAAATGAACTCAGATATTTATGACTTTAGGCATGGCTCTCTAGCTACTGTACCACCCAGCTGTCTGTGATTTGTACCCATTCACAGTGGTAATCAAGTCACTGGAGAGAAAATTCTCTGCATGTTTGAATTAGACATTGTTAGGAATCAAATTCAGGAACTTTTTAGGCTAAATTCATGGTTCTTACTTTTTTTTTCTTTACTGTTTCTTCCTATAATATTTGTTTTCTATGTTACTGGTTTCTAAACTTGATTATAGTCATGTAGTATCAGTAATACTATACAGCATATATTCCAATTAAGATATGTTTACTTATTGATAAATAAGATTTTTAAAAGGATAATATAATAATGAAATTATTTTTGCATATTTTTTACTCATCTAAATTATAAGTTTTGCAAGGCAAGAGACTCTTACATATGTTTGTATCCCTTACAACATTGAACATGCTGTCTTTTTGCATAATAGGAAGTCAATATATGGCAGTGAAGGAATTAATGAATATTCAAATTAGGTTTTTTTCTTGTAGGAGTTTTTTAATAGAATCTGATGCACATACATTTTCATAGGTAAAGGTAAAATTCTCCATGACATTTATATTAGGACTCTAAATTTTATTTATTTGTTTTGATCATATATTAGAAATATTTTATATAGATATAAATATGTGTAATGGAGATAATTGTAAATATACTCATTTTCTTCTTAAATGAACTCTTAAGCAAGTAATTTAAGTAGGGAAAATGATTATGATATCTTCTTTTTCACCTTTATTCTACCTTCCCTCTACTGCCAAATTAGGGGTTAGAAGTAGAGAAGTTAGGATGGGAATACTGGAAGAAGAATAAAAGAGAAAGAGAAAAGAGTGGTTAAAAAAGAGAAGTAAAGAAGAGACAGAATGATATTAACTGGAATGTCTTCGGTCATACTTCTTTTCCTTTCAGTCTTTGCCAGGTCTTTTCCAGTGAATCCTGTCTTCTTATTATGTGGCCAAAGTATTTAAATTTGAGCTATAGTATTTGACCTTCCAGTGAATAGTCTGAATTAATTTCTTTAAGTATTGACTGATATGATATCCTTGCTGTCCAAAGGATTCTGAAAAGTCCCACACCCTAGTACCACAACATGAAAGAATCAATTCTGCAGTATTCAGCTTGCTTTAGAGACCAATTCTAATAGCCATATTTTGTTACTGGAAAAACTGTAGCTTTGACTATACAAACCTTTGCCAGGAACCTCATGTCTCTGCTTTTTAGTATGCTGTTCACATTCGCCAGCTTTCCTTCCTTTTTTCTATACTATTTTTTCTTCTATTAAATTCAAAACTCACTTCATTGTTGAACCACATTGCCTGTCCAAGATGAAAATGAAATTATGGATTAAAATAATGCATTATCTTTCTAATTGAATGTCATTATTGTGTACTTGTTCATGTTTTTCTTCATTTTTTCACATGTGAATTGTTATGCCTATTGTCATTTATTTGTTTTGAGTAGTAATAGATCTTAATGAGAAGGCCCTAATATATTTCAAAACTCAGTACCATCAGTACATTAAAATTTTTAAACAATGCTATGAAGATTTCTCACATATCCTAATTCATCAAATCCCAGGTAGTATATCTGGGAATATAGGCCTCACCCAGACCATGATTGACGGAGATTTTCCTATGATTGTGACATGAGTCTTGAACTGTCAGAGCTTGTTCTTTTCAGTAAAAACAGAAGGTTGCATGTTAAAGTGTGAATCCAAAAGTACTATTTACAGCCATAGGAAGCATTTTTTAATTTTAAAATGACCTTCCTTATAAAAGAAGCATGAGTTTGAGTGATCCAGCCTTAACTTTTTCCAAAGTAGATTAAAGGTGACAGTGATTAACTATCTGTTCTACTATGCCATCAAAGGTTTGTCTACCAGAAATTTTAGTTTCAACTTTGCTCAATGGCTTACAAATTTAAAGTGAGAATACCAAGGTTTGGGAATCTATTTATTCCTTTTTGACTATCTGATTAAATTCCTTTTCCCCCTAAAGATTTGAGGATATTTTATACAATTACCTACAGAAACAATTTTTACTATTTGTTTTTTGATATTTTACAATTCAAATTCTTTCCTTCCCTCCTTCTCCTCTCTCCCTGCCCCCAGGCAGCAAACAATATGACAGAGTTTAAAAATATAGTGTCATGTAACATATTTCTGTATTCTTCATGATATGAAAGAAGATATATCATACATATAAGAAATTACTCATGAAGAAAATAATGTGAGAAATAGTATGCTTCAATCTGCACTTCAACTACATAAGTTCCATTTATGGCAGTAGATAGCATTTTTCATCATAAGCCCTTGGAATTTTTTTTTTGATCCTTGAATCGATGAAAACAGTTAAGTCATCATACAATTTTTTGTGTACAATCAGCATACAATATTACTGTGTACAATGTTCTCCATGTTCTGCTCACTTCACTATGCATCAATTCTTACTATTATTTCTAGGTTTTTTTTTTTTCTGAAATCAGTCTGTATGTCATTTCTTATGGCAAAATAGTATTCCATTAGAAGCATATCATAACCTATTCATCCATTCCATGATTGATGAATATCCCCTCCATTTCTAGTTCTTTGCCATCACAAAATATTTGCAATTAGTATTTTTGTATAAGGTGACCCTTTTATTCTTTCTATGATCTCTGTGGGATTTAGACCTATTAGTGATATTCCTGGGTTGATGTATATTAGGCACAATTTTATAGCTCACTGAGTATGGTTCCACATTGCTCTTAAGAATGGCTGTATCAGTTTGTAGGTCTACCAACAGTACATTAGTATCCCAATTTTCCCCCATCTCCTCCAATATTTATCATTTTCCTTTTGGGCCATATCATTTAATCTGATGAGATGATTTTTAAGAGTTATTTTAATTTGCATTTCTGAAATTGAGTGATTATGGACCATTTTTTCAGCTGACTATACCTAGTTTTAATTTCTTCAGATAACTACCTGATTTTTAAAATTCATTTATTTATTTAATTAATTTACAATATTTTTCCATGGCTACATGATTCATATTCTTTCCCTCCCCTCCATGCTCCCCCCTCTTATAGCCAACTGGCAATTCAATTGGGTTTTACATGTTATAACTACCTGTTAATCACATCCTTTTACCATTTGTTAGTTGAAGAATGACTTGTAGACTTATAAATTTGACAGTTCCCTATATATTTGAGAAATGAGGCTTTTGTCAGATAAATTTACGTTATAAAAATTTTTCCTAGCTTTTTAAAAAAATTCCCTTCTCATCTTTGTTGCATTAGTTTTGTTTGTTCAAAATTTTTTAATTCAATGTAATCAAAATTTTCCATTTTGCATCTTTCAATGTTTTCTGGGTCTGATTTGGTCATAAATTAATCCTTTTTCAATAAATCTGACAGGTAATTTATTCTATAATAGTCTAATTTTTTATGGTTTCTCCCTTTATTTCTAAAACATGTTTCCATTTTTACTTTATCTTGGTACATGGTATGAAATCTTGGTGTGTATGTAGCTTTTGCCATACTGTTTTCCAGTTTTACCAACAGTTTTTGTCAAATACTGAATTTTTCTCCCAAGAGCTAGAGTAACTAAGTTACTATGTTTATTTATTGCTTTACATTCAGTATTTAATGTCTTACTTTGATTTCCTACTCTATTTTTATTATTATTATTTTTTTAATCCTTACCTTCCATCTTAGAATCAATACTGTGAATTGGTTCTAAGGCACAAAAGTGGTAAGGGTAGTCATTGGTGGTTAAGTGACTTGTCCAGAGTCACACAGCTAGGAAGTGTCAGGTGGGAACCCAAGACCTCCCATCTCTGGGCCTGGTTTTCAATCCACTGAGTCACCTAGCTACCCTCCTACTCTATTTCTTAGCCATCACCAGAGTGTTTTAATGCTTATCACTTTAAAATACAGTTGAAACCTGGTATCTGGTATGTGAAATTATCTTCCTTTTTCTATCTCTATGAAATAATTATTTGGTGGTTTTATTGGTATGATATTGAATGAATAAATTGACTTAGGTAGAATTGTTATTTTATTAGATTGACTCTGCCTACTGTAACATCCATGATCTTAAGTGGGGTTAAAGCTGCCTCATAGAATTCCACAGTGCCCTCCAGAACTCCAGGAGAGGGGACAATTGGGGCAGTTAAGAATCTGGGTATAAAAAGCCAAGACACCCAACTTGCAAGGACACTTTGGAAACTGCTTTTTGGGTTTAAGGGGCTGGGAAGGAGAGTTAAATTGCTCTTTTTGTTAGCTTATCTCTGACCTCAGGGAGCAGAATGTTACTTTGCTGGTTTACTCCATAGATACTATACCAGGCTGTGAGCCCTGGAAAAATTACCTCACTTACTGAATCTCAACTAATCTCTATTTCAAACAGATCTTCAATCAAGTTTACCTTTGCCATCTTAAACTTAGTAACATTAGATTAGGAGAAAGGCTAGTTAGTGAGTGAGATAAAAGTTAAGTTATTCAAAGCACTTTCCCCTTTTGGGAAAGTGAAGCCAACAGGTTTTTTGGAGATTTTAGATAGCTTACCTCCTCCTCATTCCTAAAATCCACCTCCCCTCTCCCTGAAATTAATAAATTCCTTTCTTACCTGGATTTGAGAGCCTGTGTGAAGTTATACTAGGCTATATTTACCATCAATATACATTACCTAGACAAAAACTTCATCTAAGCAAGCACTGAAACAGCTGTTGTCCAGAGAGCAGTTCTGCCACATTGAGAAGACAACCTGAACCTTTTATCTATCTTAGGGTTTAGGGAATAATCTTTAAACAGTGGAAGTTGTTAATATCAGTGGGATCAATTTCTATCTATCTACCAACTTAGTCCTGGATTAGTCAAGCCGGTTCAGCCTCCATTACTTGACCTAAAGAGGGATTCATTTAACTGTTATTTCCTTCTGCTCTAACTTTTTCAAGAGGGGAAAGGGGAAGAATTCTATTAACTCCTATCCTTCCCCCATGCTAGGATAGCAGCAGCATCCTTGCTCTGACTCCATTACCAACCATTGCAAATCTGAACCCAATTCAACACTACTTATAAGGAATTAATATTTTCCAGTTATTTGATATGATTTTATTTTTGTGAAAAGTGATTCATAATTGAGTTCATATAGTTTCTGGATTTGTCTTGGCAAGTAAACTTCCAAATATCTTATGTTGTCTACTTTTATTTCAATGGGATTTCTCTTTCTATCTCTTCCTATTAGTCTTTATTGGTTGATATAGAAATGTTGATGATTTATCTGCATTTATTTTTTGTCCTGTAGCTCTGCTAAAGTTGATTATTTCAATTAGCATTTTGTTTGATTTGATTCTCTAGGATTCTCTAAGTGTTAGGGTCCAAATGGATCGCCACCCAAGGAGCACATGGAGACAATGCAATCCAAAGAAAGGGAAGTCTTTATTTCTAGTGCGCTCTAGGGGAGCTCAGCAAAGGAGTTCCAGGGGGGCATAGTCAGAGTAAAGATTATATATGTTTGGGGTGGCGGGAAACTCAGGGGTTGGTGGGAAAGGTGGCGGGTATGGTCTGGGTTGGTCATTAAGGGGGGGGGGGGTCAAGGGATGGCGGGTAAGGTGTCGGGTATTGACAGACTCAGGGGCGCCCTGTAGTTCCTGAAGTAGCCTTTGTAGTTAATGTTTTTTGGCTGTCTCCCCAAGCATGTAGGGTCTTTATTCTACATTTGGGAACCTAATAACACCCTATTGTTAGTGACCATGGATTTCTCTAAGACATCCTGACCTGTTAGTCACTTTAGGTTTCTCAGAGCCATCCTGATCTGGGAGTCCTTAGCTTGTGTTTGCTTGTGGTTGCTTAGTTTCTGTGTCATAACTTTGGGGTTCTACATAAGTATATTATCATTTTATCTACAGAGAGTTATAGCTTTATTTCCTCTTTGCTTATATGAATTCCTTCACTGATTTTGGAGGGAAAGATTTGAATCCATATCTTTCTTTATAATCCAATACCAATACTTTATCTACTATAACAAGCTGCCATATACAACTTTCTTTAATAAAATAATTCACTTAAACTAGTTGTGTTCAAAGAGTTGATAAGAATTTTAACCACACCCATTAAAGTCTATAAGAAAGAAAGAAAAACAACCATCATTCTGGGTTGGAATTGACTTTATTCATGGTCTGATATAGTCAGTGATCTCATCACATCCAGTCTGTGATAGAAGATATCTTGTGGGTGTTCATAGTTGTTTTTACAGGCTTTTGATAGTTGATACAAATTATTGATTGATAAAATCTACATAATCAAGCTATATTAACTAATGATTGATAAATTCTGGTACAAGATCAATCCATTTTATTGATCTTAAAACTAATACTCTCAGGCAATAATTCTTAAGAAGATAAATAAGCAGCCATCTTTCTGAGTCATAAAATCTCAGGACCCTGTTATTGACAGAAATTCCTAGAGAGCAAATACTAACAATTGAACTCTGTGACCACTATTGTTATCTTTATTTAGAATCATGATTTAGTCAAACTATTTGACAACAGTTTGATAACAGGAGTTCTTAAGATAACTCTTTCTCTTTCATTGCTTATTCACAATTATCAACTGGGGCTATCCTTTCTAATGTCCTAGTTACAAATGTGACCGAAAAGTTTATATGAGATGACTTGATTTTACAATAAATGATATAAAATCAATAAATGCAATTCAGCCTTTTAAAACAATAAATACCAATGGCTTCGGAAGATCTTTACAGTCAGATTTATGCTTGGTACAAAGAATTAAAAAAAAAAGCATCCTAAGTATTAGAGCTGTCCCCAAGTGAAATATTGTGCCTCAGGAAATGAATGATTTACTTCACTGAATATTTTTAGGCAGAGACTGGCTGGCCCTTTGACAATAATATTGTAGGAAAAGATTTGTGGTTAGTTATGGATTGAACAAGACTGGCTCTAAGGTCCCTTCCAATTTTGAAGTGTAATCTACTTTACCAAAAATGCAGAGACAGAGAATAAGTAAAATCATTTTGGATAGATAAATTAGACTCCTCCATTCTTCTCCTCTCCCTACCTCTGTTCCTGCTCCTTTAACTCTTATTTTCATCTTCATTTTAGTCTTCAACAATACTCACTATTTTCCATTTTATAAATTTTCCTTGAAATATGCTGAATTAGCCACAGACTAAATATATTTATTTAAAGAATATTTTCTCCAATAAAACATGGAAGATCATCTTGTTTAATAAAGGGGAATATGGGTGGTTATGAGCAAGAAGTTTTACTGAAATAATGATATTATAGAAAAAGAAATATATCATGCATATAAAATAGAATTTAAGTAGGTGATATAAAAGCATAATTTGTTATTAAATGCCATGTTTAAAAAATAGGCTATTGATTAAGTAAGGAAATTAAACCATTTTTTCACTTTGATTTATCAAATTTTAAAACTAAAGAAATATTTATATTTGTTTTATATCTTTGAAATTAAAATTTTAACTTAAATGCAAACAAATTTATTGGATATTGTTATGATTGGATGATTTTTTAAAAAACAACCTTGACTATATGTTCTTCAACTCATAGGAATTTCTTGGTAATATATATTTTTAAAAAATAATTTTATAGAATAACTTCATTTTACAACTACTTTAAGTAATTGGCTAGGAGAAAACTTGCTTTTCTTGTTGTTCAGTCTCCAAAATCCAGGAGCAAAAAGCTATATGTCTAATGATTCATGTTTAAGAATAGGTATTTGGTTTTAAGGATTGCATTACTTAGTTACCTCACTCAGTTTTCTGTCTCCATCAAAAATGGTAATTATATTTTATAATCTTGACTTCGACTGTATATTTTTCCCTTTGTTGTTGTTGATTCCTTTAGGAAACTTAAAATTATGTTCTTAAAATGTTAAGGTATTATTTTAAACTGCTCTCATGCATTTTGTGCTATTACATTTACTTTAGAGAACCTTTTCATGGTTTAAACAGCACCAACAAAATTCTTGCTACAATAATTACACTAAATCATAATAAACAAGTTACTTTATTCCTTTGCTGAAAATACTAATGGTCTTTATTGTCTATGAGTTGACTTTCTGTATAGTCTAGCAGTTTATGGAGTTGGCAAGATGCATGGTGCATGTAACACTTGGAGAAATTTTTATTATCTCTTTATATGACTGTTCTCTGGTTATTCCCAGCAGCCTGAAAGGATTAATGATAATATAAAAGGTTCTGTTCAAAACTACTTCCAGAAAATGCAAAACTAACATTTATAAACACAATTCATTGAATTTGAAAGCAAGGGATTAATCCAGTACAGCATTTATACCTTGACTAGCCATCAGTTTCTCTGGGGTATATTTAGAAAACAAATACCCAAGAAATAATTTCTTGCTGATATTGAGATGTATAGGGATAAAGGTCACATTAAGAAAGATGCGAAAGGGGGCAGCTGGGTAGCTCAGTGGATTGAGAGCCAGGCCTAGAGACAGGAGGTCCTAGGTTCAACTTTGACCTCAGACACTTCCCAGCTGTGTGACCCTAGGCTAGTCACTTAACCCCCATTGCCTACCCTTATCACTCTTCTGCCTTGGAGCCAATACATCTTGGCTCCAAGATGAAAGGTAAGGGTTTAAAAAAAAAAAAAAGAAAGGTTCAAAAGATAAGACAAGGAAATAATGTCAACTTTAAGCAATTTAATCCAATAATTTAACACACATTAATTAGCTATTGTATGAGTAAATTAGTCAGTAAACAAACATTTATTAAACACTTTCTATGGGCCAGGTACTCTGCTAAGCCCAGGGGGGTACAAAGAGAAGTAAAATTATTATCTGCCTTTCAGGAGTATACATTATATTTTCAGAAATATGCCAATAACTTGTTATGTAAAAAGATATATCTGGAGAAGATGGAATGTAATTTAAACAGGGAAGTGTGTGAAGAAAAGTTACCCTCCCTCCTTTCTGGAGTCACATAGGTGGACATCATCTCCTGTTGACTACCTGCATACCTGGCCTGAATTGAACACCAGGACAGAGCCAGGTGGAGCCAGGAGGTTTTATCAGTGGTGAACCAGGAAGCAGGAAGGCTGTTCACTTCCATTTTGGTACTGGCTGGACTTCTTTGTGAATATGTCTAGGGGGGCCTAAATGGCAGCCTTAGAATAGAAAGCTAAATGAAGTAGCAAGCAAAGAATCTCTTTCTCTCTCTCTTCACCTTTTTCCCCTATTTCAGATTAAATAAAAATCATTTAATCTATAGCGCATCTCATAATTTTCATAGAAGGAACTAGCATCGATGGGGAATCAAGAAAGCCTTCTTATAAATAATGATTCTTGAATTGGGGATTGATGGAATAAATCAAGGAAACTAAGAGGCTAACATGAGAAAAAAGAAAGCTGCAGCCATGGAAGACAGACTATCCAAGGGCATTGGGAAGTGTCATGTTTAGAGAATTGCAAGTGGGCCATTGCTGATGGATTGTAGAATGTATGGAACAAATAAAAGCATATGACTGGAAAGGCAGAAAGATGCTAAATTATGGTATTAAAGAATTTATATTTGATCTTAAAGACAATAGAGAACTATTGAAGTTTCATGAGAAGGATGTAAAGATATGATCAGGCCTACATTTATAAAACATCAGCTGGACAGAGAGCTGAAGATATAAAGACAAAATAAAGACAATTCCTGCATTGAAGAGACTATTTTTTTTGCTGGCAGTAAAATGCTTATGAATGAATACATCTAAAATATAAGATCAGTAACCACAGAGTAATTTGTTTGTGTCGCTAACAGTTAAGAAGTGGAAGATTAAGATAGCTCTTATAAAGGGGGTGTCACTTGAAGTGAAAACTTTAAGGATTCAGGGAATTCCAAAAGAAGTAGATATAGAGCAAGGACAGAAGGAGCCAGATAAGATAATCTGTGCAAAGCCATGGAGGCAAGAATTGGATGGTCTGTAAGAGCATAGCAAAGCATGAAACGGGGTGCTTCATAACAGACACCCAGAAGTTCAATAATTGGAACTGTTATTTATTGATTAAAAAAAGGAAAAAGAAAAAAAATCTACCAGCTGGGACAGCCTTCCCTAATGGAAGCTGTATCATACTAACATTACAAGACAGTTTATATAGGTTACAAGATACAAGGCTATTTCCATCTGCATCCAGGTTCTTATTTGTCAAGAAAAGCCTCATCACAAACACAGGTGTGTGTGGTCAGTGATAAGTGGATAACATTCAGATCACTCAGGGCATAATTACTTTTCACATGTACCTAAGCACTCATCCATAGTTTACCTTGCATTCCATCCTGACCTATATGTTTGTCCTGATGTCCCTTTGTTGGCCATAGGGGAATTGGTCTCTGACCTACCACCTGCATAGGTTGCTTGACCTCTTGGATAGGCTAGGTCAGTTTCCTAAATAATGCAGAAATGGATTAATCTACTTCAACTCTACTTTATTCTCTAACCTATTTCATTTATTCAGACTACTTCAAGCAGACCACTTAAACTGGGAATGACTTTCGAGGCTGAAATATATCCTTCTCTCTCTTATTTCCCTATATAGGCATGAGAAATAACCAAACTAGGTAGTTTTTCAGTTGCCTCTACTAGGGCATTGAGTAAAAAAAAAAGTTTACTTCATTCACACAGTATGTGGCATCCAAAGTTAGCCTTCTCATTGATGCCAAGTTTGACTTCATCATTGATGCCATTGCCATTAATGTCAAGCACATTTGGAGTTTTTCCTAAGGGCAGTTTAACTTTACTAAGCCAGGAAGAATTAGGCACTGGGGATAGGATCTTAACTCTATTCCTTGCTGTCGTTCTTCTCCCTATAGCTATATCTCTTTATTCTTTGAAAAAAGTTTATTGGGCTTCCCCACAGGGAAAATCATCTGCTGCCTGCTCTAAGAATCCCTTAAAAAACAAATACCGTAAGGGAATGTCAGAAAGTGCTTCTGCTTGATTGCTTTCTTTCTCTCTCGATTTCTTAGAAAACCACTTCTTCTGGCCATGTCTCCTACATAACTATATCCCTAACACTTGTTTTTCTATGGGTTATGTGTATAAAACCCAAGAACTAAATATAAATAAAGTTAATTCAATATGCGATGACTATGCTAATCAAAATCAGAAACAGAAGTTTTTCTTTTGCTCTTCAACATGTCTTTGCCCTTTTTTATTTTAGTAAACTACTTCAACGTCCTCCCCCACTAGTTCACCACAGTATGCTCCAGTTTTCCATTGCTCCTCACTATTGGGTATTATTTTCCATTGTTATATAACCCATTTGGTCCAGAATGCATCTTATGCCTCTAACTTTATTCTTTTTCTTTGCCTCATTCCAAGCTCTTAGGAACTTCAGGGTCATGCTCTCTATGTAAATAAACTAATTTGGGTGGAAAGTGTTAATGATAGACTTTTAATGCCTTAATGTAATAGTCCTTAGCTAACATTTACATTATAATAGCTGCTTTAAATGTGCATGTACCTAAAAGAATGAGTGGGAAATTTTTAAAATACTAAGGCCATGGGAGGAAAAAAAAAACTTTTAAACAAGGTCTTTCTTTTATGGAACCTTTGATTTTATATCAGAAAGCCTTATCTAATTCAAAATAATAAAAATAGTTGGCACTTTGAAGTTTTGTATTTATAGAAGTTTGCAAAATCTCAGCAAAGATTGACTCATTTTATCCTTACAACCACTCTATGAGATAGGTGTTAACATATAGGAGATAATGTATCACCACTTTATAGATAAGAAAACTTGTGTCAAATGTTAAGTGACTTGCCCTAGTTCTCCAAACTAGTAAGTTTCTGAGGCTAGATAAGAACACATATCTTCCTGATTAGTTTCATCACTATACACTCTGTTCCAATTAGCTGCCCCTAACTACAAATAAGGTTAGATCTATTAAATTTCTTCCCAATAATTTCAGAAAGTCATATAATGACGCAATTTCCCTGAGAGTCTGTTGTTTTTCAGTCCTATCTGATCTTTTTGATCTTATGTACTATAGCTATTGTCAACCTAAAAAAACCCAACAAAAATAAAAACAAAAACAGAACTTCCAGGGTAGATATAATAAGGATCTTTAATTGAGGTAGAAAGATTAACCTAGGGAGACACACAGAACCTCAATCCTAGCACTACCATTGAACTACAGAATACAATGTGCTATTATGCTATAAAGAGTTTGGAGAAGGGAGAGGGCTTTATGCTCTGTCTCTCACTTGGGACCTGCACTAGCAAAGGTCTGAAATGATTGGGAGAGGCCTAAAAGAAATAGCCAAAAAGGGCAGGGTACCTGGAAGAAGCCTATATACAAAAGGAGAAACAAAGAAAACAAAAAGGTACTTAAACTTTACTATATCTGTCACTTCTATCCTGTGTGCTCCCTGGGTGCTTGATGCCCTATTGTTTAGTTGTTTGAGATATGGGATAGGGAGTTTTCTTGAAGGCAAGTCCCCATGGGACAAAGGTAAATAAAACAAGGTTATCACTATATATTGGATATCCTTGGCCAGGATACTGGAGTATTTGCCATTTCCTTGCCAGTGGACCCCATTTATCAAGCAATCTGAAGTTAAGTGATTTTACCAAGGTTACACAGCTTGTAATTGTCTGAGACCAGATCTGAACAGTCTTCTGACTCTAGATCCAATACTCTATCCACTGAGTCCCCTAGCTGCCTCCTAGGCATACAGAAGTTAAGTGACTTTGTGAAAGGTCACATAGCTAGAAAGCAGCTGAGGCTGTATTTGAATTCAGGAGTTCCTGACTCTAGTCCCAGGGCTCAGATCAGACCAGTGAATTTAGTTCTCTGTGGCTTCAGAAATGCAAATCATGAAGTTATTTCCCTGAGTATCTATCTCAGCTTAATAAACAACTTTCATTTTTTAAATTTCTTAGAAAAGATTGAATAGACCTTGGTATCTCCAGTTTCAAATTTTATAAGTCCTTTGAAAATAGGCATGAGATTCCCTTGCCAGTATTTTGTGCTTTGAACAAGTGAAATTTACTCAAACATTAGGCATTACTTTTATGATACTGAATGTCAAACCATTTGTTCTGGCATATGTAAAAGCAAATCCATTAGAAATCATTGGCACAAACTGAAAATAACCCCCTTTGTTTAGATGCAGCTTATAAAATGGCAGAAAATAGCAGTGATAGAACTACAGAGTAAACTATATAAAGCACTTTGATAAACTTAAAAAACATAATGACATTAATTATAATAATCTTTATTATGATTACTATCACTATTATGATAATTATCATTATTACTATTATTTAGTGCTTGTAGAAATCAGCTATGTTTGTCAACAATCACAGGGTATCTGAACCATTGTTAGTTCCTTAAAAACAGAACGGTCATTGGAACACAGGTACATGTGAGGTCAGCACATCCCTTATCTCATGCCATTTTCTATATGCTTACTTATTGGGTATCCAATGATACCACTATATCCCTAGCTAGTGATTGGATTTACACTGCTCCTCTATGGTCTCATTAATATAAGGAATCATTCAGTGAGTAAAGACTCTCTAAAAATGGAAATCAGCATTTGTTCAGTAACTTATACACTTACGCTTTTGACTGTAGTATTGAAAATTTAAAAGATTTGCCTAGCATCACAAAGTCCTTATGTGTCAGAGGTAGGAGAAGGATCTAATCTTCCTTATTCTGTTCTAGCTCTTTGTCAGTAATCCCTTTCAATTAGCAAAATAATAATAGCAAAATAATAATAATAATAAATATGCTAAATCTTAAAATGCCTTCATTTCCTGTCCCCCTTTTGCTTCTTATGTACTCCTTCTAACAACTATGCTTTCGAGATTTAATAGGCAAGCAGGCTTTTATAATGCTGTTTTTTTAGAACATTTGGCATATCATATTAAGCTGTCCTCTGTCTACTTCCTAAAATACTGAAAATAAAAGGCACCAGAAAAAATAAAGGATTCATATCAAGAAATTCGAATTAACCTTAATGACATTTTGGAACAAGATTAGAGGCTAGTTATTTCTGTCAAACTTTTGAGTAAATCTATAGTGCTGAAGTCAGCAAATGTGGAGACAACTTTCAATTGAAGGACAGACCATGAAGCATCTATAAGTAGAGCCCCAGGATGCTGAGATTTCCAATTCGTTTCCTTGCAAACATCTTTCCTACCTTGATAATGCTTCCTTTTAATGATTAATGACCTAAAGTCTACTTCACAAATAGTTTCTGTTATGAGCACTTGCACCTATAACAATGAAACAGAGTTGGCAGAGATTTAAAACAAAAAAACAACAACCTTCTCTTAAATGGCACACTGTTTTCATGAACTTCTTCACCTATATTGGAGAGTAGAAAAAAGAAATTAAATGAATAGATGAGAAGGTAGGAGACAAACATGTATAATATTTTCTTTGGACCAGGCAGTGTCCTAAAAATTAATTCCAAATCCTAAAAAAAAAACCCTGAGGCAGGTGCTATTATCATTCCCAATAAACTGTAGAAGAAACTGAATCAAACAATGGCTTGGTTTTAAGTTAAATCCATGGTCACACCCCTTTTAAGAGTTTGAGGTCTGATTTGAACTCTGGTCATCCTGAGTCCAGGTCCAGAACTCTATTCATTAGTGCCACCTAGCTGCCTCATGAAATCAGGGCCTAGAAAAATCTAATTAAAATATGAATTAAATTTCTAATCTGGAAATTTAGGAGCATCTGTCAGAGGCCTTGACTTCTAAAGAAGGCACATCCAACTGGAAAACTAATATGACCTACATGTTTCCCTCAGACAAGTATCAATTAAGTGATTTCTCCCCTATTTTCTATTTCCTCCCAGAAGACTAAATTAACCAGCACATGATGTATTCTCATTTTGTTAAAATAGAACTGAATCATGGAAAAGTTAGGTGAACTGCCTGCAGGTACTCATTGGTACCTACTGGTCTTGAACTTTAAGTAGTTGAAGATAAATTCAAGGCTTGAAACTGGATTTGTGATAGGTAATCCAGAAATCTTAGCACTGAGCTTTTACCTGTCATGAATAAGCTTTTTCCATTAGCTAAACAGATAGTTACCTTTGTAAGAGGGAGATTTTAGGTAATTTATAAATATATACTTAAAGTGTGGCCGCCAGGAATCAGGGAAATTAATATCTGAATTTTTCCTCCCAATTTGGGGGAAGCACTACATGGCCTTTAAAAAGTCCTTTGGAGCCTCAGATTTCTTTGGAGATTGCATTTGAATTTCTACAGAGGAAGTATTATTGATAAGCACTTGATTTTGAAGTAGACTAGAAGAAAGAATATAATAAGAATACAATCCACTACATGAGAGACAGTGTGATATTATGAATAAATCATGTTACTTGGATTCCTGAAAACTAAGGTTTCAATCCTATCTCAGATTCTTAGTATGATGTTGGATAGGTCATTTATCCACTATGAAAGCTCAAGTTTCCTCATATATAAAATAAAAGGGTTGGACTCAATTAACTCAAAATGTTTCTTCAAGCTCTCAAACAATGATCCATTAATATCTCTGATCCTAATGAGTGAGTTGACAAATTCAGTGTTCTACACTGGATGATTTTGGCCTGAGAATTAAGAATTCTGGTCTTAAACATGATCCTGGCCAATCATTTAAATTACCTTAACCTGTTTCTTTGTCTATACAATAAATCTGGGAAAGAAAAAAACTAAATACTTTTCAATGTCCCTTCCATCTCTAATATTCTATAACTTTATAAAGTTTACAGGAATCAGAGAAGGAGATCTTCCCTGGAAACCTGGTTTCCCTTTAATTGTTAATACAATCAGTCAGTAAATAAGCATTTATTAATTTTCTACTTTGTACCTGGCACTTTGTGGGATTCTGAGGAGAAAGAAAGAAAAAAAATAAGAAAAAAAATCTTTGTTCTCAAGGAGCTCACAGTCTTATAGGGAAAATAATATGTGAGCAATACAATAAGACATATCCAGGATAAATTGGAGATAATCAACAGAGGCAAAGTACTAAAATAAACAGGAATTGAGAAAGGGTTCTTGTAGAACATAGGATTTTAGGTGAGACTTGAAAGACATCAGAGATTCCAAGAGATGAGAAAAATAGGAAATATAAGAATATATGTGAGAGAAATCTTTAAAAATCCCCAAAACAATTAATTCAAGAATCTTGAATTTTATTTTGTTTTCACAGAAGCACCATATAAGCAAATTATTTAGAGCACATAAAATGAAAGAAATGCTTGTTTTAGGGTGCTAACATCCAAGTAGTTAATACATGAAGACAAAATAAATAAGAGTGTCTATTTAGATAAATGTATGTTTGAAATAATCATTTAGGAATTTCTATAGAATGATAAAAATTTATGCCAGTTCAGTGACAATGAAGGAAAATAGCCAAGAAAAGTGAAATGCATTATTGTCTTTTGAGATGTGAGATTCATGAAGTCTTTTTTTTCTTGTTTTTGTCTTTAAATCCCCGATACTTTGCATAAAATAAATGTTTAATAAATGCTTGCTGTGTTCAAATAAGCAGGCAAAAAGTGACTAAAATACATTTAAGTATTTTTTTCTAAAGTAAAGATCAGAGATCCTTCTGAATCCTTTGTCATTGTTAATTAAGGTCCACCACCAATCCTGAAATTGGTCTATTATGTCTTAGTTTAGCACTCAAGTTAATGCAAGGCAGAAATCTGTTATCCATTAACTGTCTGTCTCTCCATTGTTTGGATCAAATGCTATTTTGACCTAAGGTATATGCCTTGAAAAAAAAACATAAAATGAAGGGGCAATCTTAAAGGTTACTTGTACAACCCTCTCATTTTACTGATGAAGACACCAAAGCTCAGAGAGATAAAATGATTTGCCTGAGGTATCACAGTAAAATATCATACTCTAATTGTTGAACTTTTTAGCTGCAAATAGGCCAAATGTCTCTTTTCCTGACCTGAGGCGTTATAGTCAAATATCAAACTCAAATTGTTAAACCAGTTAACTTTAATTGACCAAAAGTCATTTTCTACTTATCTGTCTTAATTCAAAATTGTGGCAGCTGCAAAAATAAAAAAGAAAAGCTGCTAAATGAAGTTTTCCTATCATAGCTATTTGACAAAACATTCAGTTTATATTTGGTAACTGCAGGGATACCTTTCCATAAGTATAATTGACACTGACACTAACAATGCTCATAGGGTCTCTATAGTTTGTAGAGTAGGGTAATAAGTATGGGCCGGGAATACTAATTCTTGTTAGCCCACTGGACTGTATGTGTTCTCCTGGGATCAAAAACTCATTACCTGCATGAAGCACTTCATCTCTGTGATTGTGATGATTTTAGTATCATCCTAAGACTTGGGCATTATGCAATATAATGCTGTCTTATCTCAACATCTAATTCTGAATATGTTTTGTATAACAATTTTTTTTTAGCTCTGATGATTTACATTGGGAAAAACCACAAACTCTCTTACAAAGAAGCTTTTATACATAACGGGGCTATAAAGATATAAATATATTTATAAGATTTGAGTAGTATGTAGCTGAATTTTATGCCTCACACTGGGATAGTTATGACTTCTGGGAAATATATATATGAAAAGAAGATTGAATTTGTCTCCTCACAAGGGTTATGGAGGAGTCCAAGCACATATGAATTAATATAAAACTAAAACCAAAAGAGGATATGACGATTAGGTAATGAAACAAATATCCCTTTGTGGGTTGTGGAATTCAAATTACTGACCACTTTATGGTCACACTTTTCAAATATATTCTTCCATGCCAAAATAGATCATACATAATAATACCAATAAGCTAAGAGATGCAGTGCTATATAATTCAAAACAACAAATACTCGTGAAGCATCCATTTTTTTAAACATTAGATGGTGAGGAATTATAAAATGTAAATAAGATGCAATCTGAGAGCTCATGTAATTGACAGTCTATTAGAGATATATGGTTAAGAGAGGTATAGCACAACAGCAAATACAAGGCCTGTATAGTAGGAAGACTTGAATTCAAGTTCTTTTTCTGATACATGTTGGTTGTATGATCCTGGACAATCTCCTTACTTCTCAGCACACTATATAACTCTTTATGAATATAGAAAATGGGGAAGCTAGGTGGCTCAGTGGTTTGAGTGAGAGCCAGGTCTAGAAATGGTGGGTCTCTGGATTTGAATCTGGCCTCAGGCCCTTCTGTGATATGTAACTGTGGGCAAGTCATTTAACTCCCATTGACTAACCCTTACAACCAAATTTTATTATTAAATTTTTAAAATTTAAAATTATATAGTGTCCTTACATGCTGACATACTTAAGACAATAACAATATCCCTATAAGTTCAATAAAAACTTTGCAAAGTTTACAAATGAGAAGTTCAAAGCCAATGAGATATATTTGCGGTGATTCTTTGGGCTTTTGTGTGATTAGCTATTGATAGTTTTAGGAAAAGGGCAAATTTTGGAAAGACTTTCCCTTCAGCAAGAATAACAAGTGTAATGCAGGGTTGCAGCAGGAGCTTTTTGCTTTTGCAAATTCAACTGTAACAGCCCTGGCAGTTAGAGGTTTTAGAATGTTGACAAAAACAGTTGGAGCCTGAGGCTATAAATAGTCCTGAAGCTCCAACTGCAGGGCTTTTGCCTGTTGGCTTTGGCTTTTGGCTTTGCCTTGGCCTGTGCTTTTGTCTTTTGGGGCATTTGGACCTAGTCTGATTTCTCTGGACCTCTCCTTGATCTCTCCATTACATCCCTGCTATTATCCCTGAATTTCCCTTTGGGCCCTGGGAGGAAGGGTGGTTTTGGTGGTTGGACATCGTGGTTTTAGTTTCTGTAGGCAAGTAGGACATCCTAAATCAAGCCATCCCTTATTTAGTGATCTGATAAATACTTTACTTCAGGGCAGTGAAGCCTTCCTGACAGGGAGAGTGGGTCTCTCTAAGTCTGACCCTCCTGTGACCCTTCATCCAACATCAGCTTTCTCCCTAGCAGCAGCTACAAACCCTGAAACCCTCTTTCCCTTAGCTTACCTCTAACATTAATAAATCCCCTTTGTTACCTACACAAAAGCCTCTGGCGAATCATTGTATTGAATATTAAGGCAAAGGGTGAAGGGGAAGAAATTTCTTTATTTCTTGGGGGAAACCTAGGCATCCATCTTGGGCAGTAAGTACCCAGCCAAGAGTTCCTGCAGACATCAATTTCACTGGCAGGGAGGAGCCTTTAACTCCTCCCTCAAAGGGACCTTAGAAATTAACAAGAGAAAACCCTCTAGCCAGATCTAAACATTTCTGACTGGCCCAGTTCCTCCTGTATCATAGAGATACTTTCCCTGCCTGAAGATCCAGCTTATTTCCTTCCAATACCCTCTGCTTCAAGCCTCTGTGATTAACCTGTTTGAGTAGCCCCTCCTATACTCCCATCTATTCCCTTTCCTTTATATATATATATATATATATATATATATATATTCCCATCCATTCCCTTAACTTAGCCATCGCTGTTATCCCTGTTATTCCTCCCCATTATCAACATTTTGCCTTATTCCATAACACAAGTAAATGATTGAATGCAGATATTGAATTTGTCTGCTATCTAAATGCCTTACTAATGGTTCATTCATATTTTACAAAAAGCCTCATTTTACTAGTAAACTTTAATATTGGTACAATCAACCAACCAATCAATACCAAGAATTTATTAATTGCATTTTCTGTACCAAGTCATTGCTATCAAGGAGCTTACTTAGTGGTATAAGGATAGTTGTGGGACCGAGGACAAAAAAAAAACCTTTCATAAATATAAATTAAGTAAAGACAATATAATTTTAGGGAATAAAAAGAAGTGTCAGGGATCAGCAAAGGCCTGCTGTAAGACATGGAACTTGAATTGGGAGCTTTTGAGGAATCTGGGGTTCTGAGAGATAGAGGGGATAAGAGAATGAATATATTTCTACTAAGTAGGATAGCTTATGCAAAGACAGGGCCATAGGTATAGGAAAATCATTTTTCAGGAACAAAGACAATATTAGTTTGTCTGTAATATAATGTGTAATTAGCCTAAAATAGTGGTCTAGACATAGAATGAAAATTTCTTTAAATATCAAACAGAGGAGGATATTTTGTTTGTTATGATTTTAATGTGTCCTAAGAGCAATAGGGAACCATTGTGTATGTTTGAGCAGGGGAGGGGACATGCTCAGACCTGGCTTTTATGAATATCACTTTGAAAGCTTTATGGATATTGTTTCATTAAAAACAGATTCAAGGATTCTATTTGGTATATGCTTTACCTCTTTATTTTTCTCCTTTAGGGCAAAAGGTCCATTTCTAGTTGCAAGGGAACTGGGGCAGTAATTAGATAATTAATGTAACAACAACAACAACAAAACCCTGGCTCTTCCTATTTAGCTGTCAATTCCCCAGAGAAAGAGTTGCTCTATTTCTATCAATGCTTTGGACAATAACTCTAAAGTATAACAATGATATTTTTCAAAAGTAAAAGTTAAATATACTAGCTCTTTGAGATGATGCACTAAAGCTAATGCCAATTGAATATTGAAAAAACGTATGGTAGCTAAAAGAGATTTGGCAACAGGCCTTATAAAACATAATGGATAAGAGCTTCACTAACTATTAAAACAAGATAAGCAGAATGGACATCCATTTTGCACTCAGGCCATTCAAAAGTACTGTTGCCAATGCTGCAATATTTTATTATAAGACATCCTGCTATCCATTCTTTGTTTATGATACAACTGAAAGATTTTACCAACATATGAATAATTTAAATCTTCCAGTGTTAGAAGAGATACTATGATAGCTGGGGCTTCCTTCTGATTCCAGAAGTGGGAAGGTTCTGTGGGAGTGGAACTACACTTAACTTTTTTTGTGTCATGGACCACTTTGGCAATCTGGTGAAGGCTTTGGACCCCTTCTGAGAATAATCCTGTTACATGCATAAAATAAAATTCAAAATATGAAAATGGAAAACAAATACATTCAAATATATTTATCAAAATATCTGAATGAATTAATAGACCCAAGGTTAAGAATTATTGGCAGACCCTGGGCCTAATTTTTCCTTGGCATAGGGAACTTTAACCTCTATCCTAAAGTATTAGAGAATTAGTAATTTAAAGGGGTTAAATGTCTTCCTCCTGGTCACAAGGAGTAGCAGAGGAAACTTTATCATTGCAGATCAACAATTATTCTATAGTTTAACCCTTATCCTGGACTGTCTCTTTGTCATGCTGTGCTTAAAATTAATAAGAACAGATTCTTATTGAGAATTTTTATACTCATAGTTCAACTAAAATATTCTACAGTTGGCCTCTGATGTTTACTGAATGAGTGACCTTAGACACATCATTTAACCTCTTTGAGGCTCTATTTCTTTATTTGTAAAAGGAAGGCCTTTATACTAGATGATCTCTGAGGTTCTTTAGGTCATGTTGCCTAATGATCATATGACCCTTCTGTCTTTTGTTAAGTTTTATAGGATTTAGAGCTGGAAAAAGCCCTAGAGATAATTTGTCCCTCCACCCCCCTTAATTTATAAGGGTTATTGAGAGGTCATTGGTTTGACAAATGAGGAAACCAAGGAACAAGACCCTGAGAGGGAGGGAAGTAATTATGGGAGAACATGGAAGAGAATAGAGAATGAAGAGAATTGAAGAGAATGTATAGATTACAAATTGCACTGATTTAGAGAATACCTACAAAGAACTGACATATATTAAGTGCCTAATGAATGTTTATTAAATATTGAGTCTTACATGAAATGATCTATTAAAGTCACAAAGTAGCAAAGCCAGAACATTATCTCATTTTTTTAAAATGAGGGGCCAGATTACATGCTTCCAACTCTTTCCCCATTCTAGTTAATAGACAACATTTTTTCATAAATTCTAGAAATTTAATCCTAAACCAAGGCTCTTTTTATTATCCCTAACTGCCAGTTGGTTGTGATTTCATCCTTTGAAAATCTGTAACCTTCAAGGTTCTATTAGTCCTGTGATGTTTCTGACATATGATAAAGAGAAAATGAACTTGCCTTCAGTGAGACTAGTAATTTGGTCAGGTTTCAGGAATTACTTTCTCCAACTACGGATTTTTTTCCCTCCAAGAGCTTTAGAAAATATATTCTACTTTTTCAATCAAGTGTATCTATGAGGCTGCCCAAGGCAAGAAAACTTTTTTGGACTGCTATATTTTAAATACCCTGCCTCCCCTCTGTAGAAATACCAATTTTCAATGGAGCTCACAGCCTGAGCAATTTGCCTGACTAAAAAGCCAGGAGAATTCCAGATCAATTTCTTACATGGATTGTGGTTCTGATATAATCTCTTGTTGGACATGAAAATTGCCAGCTTATTTCCTATGTCTGAAATGCCATTGTGAAAAACTTAGGACTATAGAGAACACAGGGCAATTAAAAATATGCTTCCCTTAAAAAGAAAAACCTTATTTGTGGAAATTCAAATGTAATTTAGAGAAAAATTGAGAGAAGTATAGTTTCTATCCTCCACTTCATCTACTTTGTGGAATCCTTTCTCATACTCATTGAGTGTTCCAACATAGCTCTAGATTACAATTTCTGGAATTTCTCAATGAGGTTTTGTTGTTAGAATTCATACATTATGGGCAAGTTTCCTGTATTGTTTCCTGAACTTTGGTATTCATGTTATTATTTTTTTTTATTTTTCTTGTTCTTCTGGAAGAGCCATGATCTTTAAGTTATTTCAGTGCAACTCTTCATCTAATGCACTGCTTGTGACTTATCTCTGTCTCTCTCTGTTTCTGTCTATTATATCACACATACACAAAACATTGCCCTAGGATGGGCCACATTGTATGATATTTTAATATTACCCAGAACTAATATCTGCTGCTTTGTGTGATTTCTGTCTATCATAAAAATGAAGCAATTCAAGTTGGATCCCTGGGTACAGATATGAGTTTGCTTTCACTTCCTTATATGTGTCCATGGAGATTAATATGTGAAGAATTAATAAACTAATAATGAATCTAAACAATAAAATTTTCCAGTGTTGATTCATAAAGATTTTTCCTTTCAGGTGGGGTTTCATGTGGATTTAGCTTTAATCACTCTATATCTGATTCAAATTTTGATTTAATAGGATTTAACAGATTGAACAGAATTAGGAAAATGAGGTATATGTAACTCTGATGATCTTGTGACCTATAGACTCATTGATAATATCACACTTATAGCCCTAGGTCATATGTGAATTCCTAAAATCTCTTCTTTACTAGAAAATCTCATAGTTTTGTCATTCAATTAGATAAATCAAGTTTAACTCAATCAACAAGCATAAATACTTGCTAAGTTCTAGGCACTGGTTGAACAATGACAAAAAAAGCATTCTTTGCCCTTAAGAAGCTTATGTCCTGGGGAGTGGGGGGGTGGAGTTATAATGTTTACAGAAAGCAAATGTAAAATATACACAAAATAAAAGTAAATTTAAAGAGTAATTTGGGATAAGACAGTAGGAGAGCAATGAAAAAAATGAGGATATCATAAAAATTTTCCCTAAGTGACATACCATCCTTGAGCTGAATCTTAAAGGGAACCACAGATTATTTGAATCAGAATTGGAAAGGAATTCAGAGTACTATGAAGGGGAATCATATAAAATCAGTCTAGAAAGATAAGGAAGCCATAATGCAAAGGTTTTAGGTGGTAAATAGATAGACATATTTTATACCAAGGGCAATAAGAATCCAGTAGAACTTCTTGGGGGAAGGGGAGAGGTAAGGGGAGGTCATAGAAGGGGAACTCTTCTTAAAGACTGTAAATTTTGGCAGTCATGTGGAAAATTTATTGGAGAATGGAGCTACTTAAACAAGGAGATCTACTGAAGCTCTTGCAGTAGTTCAGGTGAGAGATGATGAGAGTCAAACTAATGTGGTGACCATATGACATGAGAAATGAGAAAAGAAGTAAGAGATACAATAGAATTAAAATCATCAAGACTTGGCAATTGATAAAATATAGAAAATAAGAAAGAGTGAAATCTCTGAGATTGTGAACCTTTGTGATTAGAAAGATGATTATGGCATCTATACTTATTATTCTCGACTAACTCTTCCCAGAATGGCAAATATACACAGTATTATATTGTTTTGTGCTCAAGGGCCATCTCCTATAAGAGAAGTTTTCCAAATTTCCTTGTTAGTGATTTTTCCCCTCTCAATATTTTTGTACTTTCTTATATGTATAAATCATAAATCCCCTCGTCACTAAATCAAATATATTTGTGCCTCAAGAGCAAAGATTATTTTGTCTTTTTTTTCTTTTTATTACAAATGTCTGTCACAATGCCTTTCACAAAACAGGTATGCTAATTGATTAATATGATACATGGAAAACAATCATGATACTTTAATTATTTTAATAGCAGTGTAAATAATTTGCAAATTGTCTCCTTCCTTCCATTTCAGGAAATACACACATAAATAAATACACAAATATACATATACATACATATATATTTATACACACAGACACATAGATATCTGGATCATATATTTTATTGTAATAGTAGCTAGAAATCTGACTTGGGATTCAGGAATACCTGGATTCCAATCTTACCACAGAGACATAGCAGTGAAGTGATCATGGAGAAGTAACTTAGCCCTTTTAAGACTGTAAGTAGCGAAGAAAGTTTATATGTGTACTGGCAAAGGAAATTTTCACTTTTAGGAATCCCCTGTTTCAATGAAATAACAAATCCAGTTGCTATATCAATATTTCATTTTAAAATAATCTAGGTTTCCCATTTTAACCTTCCTTTTCCTGCTTCCAGAAAACTATCCCTAATTAAAAAGAAGAAAAAAGAGAAAAATGTATGAAAATATGAGCTAAATTAACTAGCTCATTTTGAAAATCTGTCATTTTATTTTAGGAGATGTCTCTTCTTTAAGATCAAGTTTGGATGATATAATGTTGTGGCATTTAGTTTCAAATGCTTTGTTGTTCTGTTCATTTTTATTGCTCTAGTTATTACATATACTATATTCCTCATTCTGCATACTTCATTGTATCAGTTTATCTGCATTCATCATTCATTATTACTTACTTTGCAATAGTATCTCATTATATTCATGTAGAAATAGTTTTTAATGGACATTTTAAAGCAGTTATGTCGATATATGTCGATAGGGCAAGCACTACAGAGAAAATGAGTAAAATTTAACTGCGGTAAAAGAGGAGACTCAGTTATATGGGGAAAAGAGTGATTCTTTTTGTTCCCCAACACCATCTTCCTTTCTTCATTCCTCTCATCCAAAAGGTATAACTGTTATACCAATGATAATCTTTTTGGTTGTAAATTATAAAACACTGAAATTTTCAAATAATCAAAGTTATGTATCATCCAAAAGGCAATGGGTGAGTTGCAGCACTATTGTTTAAATGACCTAAACCCAAGAAGGTGTATAAAGAATATTATCTAGTATATGTATGACTGGAAAATCATGCACATTGGATATATGGAATGGGTGAGGGAAAGCAAATGGTCAGCTAAAATTTCACATCAGTACTTATGAAAAATAAACCTACTTAGAGGAAAATCTATACCAAATTGAGTAGAAGGATCATGTTAAGATGTAATTGACTCTCTCCTTGCCTATTTTTGAATTAATCAACCAAAGCTTGAACACCCCTACTTAACACTAAGTAGGGAAGGTCCACAAGCCACTTACTAAAGTGGGTGACAACCACAGTATTATTTTAAAAATTCTCATATATTTATCCAACCCCTTAATTTAATTCCTTACAATGTTGTATCTCTAGAAAACAAAGTCAAGAATTACAAAAGAAGAGGTAGTGTAAGTTATAATATATATTCATTCAGAAGTATAAAGTAATTCTTAAGTATACTTGTAGTCCTTCAATTTATAGGCGCTTCAAAATAATTCCACAGGGGTAGACTGAGGGGTAGATCAATCCTGTGAACCAATATGTAACTAAAGGTCTTCAGGTAAGCATTTTTTCATTATTAAAAAGATGGTTTATTGAAGTAGTGGGATAATCTCAATACTTAATGTATTTTACCTTTAGAAGCAAGGATCTAGTTTATTTTCTTGCTGTTTCCTTGTGTGAGTGCATAAGGGGTGGGGTAGGGGTTCATTTTATTAAAGTGAGCCTGGAACAAACTTTTAAGAACCTATTTTAGTCTGGGAAGTGAAAATCTACATATCTTTCAAGGATGATAATATGAATGGGCCATCCAGGCATTGTAGTTGTGCTTTTAATAAAAGTTACTCTCTTCTTTGGTAAACAATGAGTCATTTTCTGATTTCAATAAGGAAGAAGGTCTTCCATTTTGCCAGCAGACAGTTTTAATACAGCTGAAGGCTACAACAAAGTGGTAGAAATGAGATTTACAGCTGAGTTTGAATCACAATCTGCTGGAAGGAAACAAGCTTTTCATCAAAGCAGATTTACTGTTTTTCTTATGCATAGATCTCAGAAAATCTACAAAAGAGAAGTACACAAATGGAGAAACTCAGAATCTAGTACTTTGGCATTCTTAGGAATATGGTAAACACAATTTCAATAAACTTAAAGAAGGGATTTCTTCTTTAGTTTTTTCTTTCTTCATTTTATATGGAAATTAGGCATGTCCAAATGAATCCTTTTCCCAAAATTTGAGTTCTATGTGCAAATGTTTAATACAAAGTAACCATCTTTTTCTTTCTACTACAGAGCATAGAATTTAGGTCCAGAAAATCTGGGTTCAAATTCAGAGACATTTTTTACTACTACATGTTTACTGTAGGACTTTAGATAAGTTATATAATATCACAAGGCTCATATTCTTCATCTAAAAAATAATCCTATGATCTTTTAAATGCATTTGGGAAAGAGCATGAACTCATGATGCTGAACAGGGGTCAAATCCATTATAAATTAGGAAACCAAGACCCAGAGAGATGAAATCATTTGCCTAAGGCCACATATCTCTCTGAAGATTCTTTTTTTTTTTAAGATTTAAATATTTTATTTTTTTAGAAAAATTTTCCATGGTTACATGATTCTTGCTTTTACTTTCCCCTTCACCTCCCCCACCCCCATATCCAACACACATTTCCACTGGTTATAACATGTGTGATCAATCAAGACTTATTTACATATTATTGATAGTTGCATTGGTGTGGTTGTTTCGGGTCTACATCCTCAACCATGTCCTCATCAACCTATATGTTCAAGTGGTTGTTTTTCTTCTGTGTTTCTACTCCTGCAGTCCTTCGTCTGAATGTGGGCAGCGTTCTTTACCATAAATCCCTCAGAATTGTCCTGGGTCATTGCATTGCTGCCAGTACAGAAGTCCATTACATTCTATTTTACCACAGTGTATTGGTCTCTGTGTACAATGTTCTTCTGGCTCTGCTCCTTTCACTCTGCATCAGTTCCTGGAGGTCTTTCCAGTTCACATGGAATTCTTCCAGTTTATTATTCCTTTGAGCACAATAGTATTCCATCACCAGCATATAACACATCTGAAGATTCTTTAGTTGGGAATTCAGATAGACAGCTTCCTTAATTCTAGTTGATGCTACCCAGGAAAAAGTTCTTTCTGTTTTTGACAAATAAAACATTCTATTCCTTTGGATCTCTGCCAAGAAATATTGATTTATTGTGACCTATTTCTAACTTTAGGATCCTTTCCCTTCTACTTAAAACAGGGTAATGCTTCTTTCCTCAGTTTCAAACTGAGGCTTTTCAGAGGCTTGAAGGCCACCTTCATAGTAGCTCTGTTTATTATCTTACAGCAATAGAAGCATTTTATGCTCATTCAGGAAAACAACCCCAAAACAGGAAAAATCTAAAAGCAAGTTATATGTGTAGCATAAAAAATATGTGTGTGTGTACACACACGTACATTTGCATATATGTGTATATTTGTTTTGGATTTTAAAGTACTATTTCATTTCCTAAAGCCACAATCTTAAATTGTATTTCCATTAAACAGTGAATAGGCATACTCTCAATCACATATAGCAGTTAAGCACATGGCGTACTTCATCATACTCTATTACTTACTTTAGATCATTCATTTCATAATACATAAAGCTGAATTTACAGTTATTTCCCTAGGATTTTATTCTTACAACCAATTCCCTGATATCTCCAGTGAGCATTCTTGTTTCTCATTCAATAGTTTCACTGATAAAGTGTGATGAGAGATAAGCTGAGGAACATTGTGGAAAAAATCAGATAATTATTATAACTGATAGAATTTTTGAAATACTTAAGTGACTCCCTAAAAGTGGAGTAGCACTAGATTTTGTAGTCACAAAACTTAAATTCAAATTCATACTCTGCATCTTATTAACGATGTGACCTTGAGAAGAGAATTTTACCTATCAGGACGTTATCTAATTTCTATATAAAATGAGACTATTAGACTAGATATCTAAAGCACCTTGCAACTCTGAATTTATGATCATGTAGTCTTATCTTTGGGAAAAAAACCAGGAAACATTATCTTTCAATTGGAATTTCCCACAGTCACAGCACTGATGGAATCCTTCCCACCAAAATAATCTATGTTTATGGAGATTATAAAGGAAAGAGCTCCACAGTTAATTATGATTTTAAAAAATTTAAATAGACTAAATTATTAAATAAATGCTTAAATAAATAAATAAAAGAGAGGTTGTTTATGCCTTTCAGCCTTAAAATCACAGAATTTCAAAGTTGAAAGGGTCCTCTATGAATATCTAGTCTAATCTATAACCAAAAGAATCCCTCACTATAACATATGTGAGTAGTGATCATCCATCCAACTTCTTTGTGAAGACTTTTAATGAGGGAGAGCTCACTGCATCCTGAGATAGTTCATTTCACATATGATCAGCTCTATTTTTAGGAAGTTTCCCCACCCCTCTGATAATAAGCCTACATTTTCTTTTTTGCAATTTATACCTATTGTTTGTTCATGACCACTGGAGGCCAAACCAAATTGGCCTTTTGGAGTTATGAAGGATGCAAAATGGAACATGAGCATTATATTTATTTTTTAATTGAAGCATAATCTACAAATAAAGATTCTTTAACATTAAGTATAAATTTTGTTGCAAGTCAATCAATGAACATTTATTAAGCACCTACTATGTGCTAGGAATCCTGCTAAGGACTTCAACAACTCCATAGCAAATATATCACCTGGAAAGAAGGAAATGGCAAATCACTCCAGTATCTTTGCCAAGTAAACTTCAAAACCATAAATGGAGTCATAGAGTTACACATTGCTAAAAATGACTAAACAAACCTGAGGGTTCATTTCTGCTTCAGAATCTGCTATGAAATCTGCATATAGAGAAAAGTAACAATTTTTTAGGATCTGTACCTTAGACTCCTACAATCTGAATGTTTTTATCATCCATCTCTGTCCAGGATTTAGCTATATATTTATTCTTTTTTAATTGCGTCATCATTAATTTAAAATCAAACATATGCTTTCATCATTTAATATTCTTCAAGAAGTGTTAATCTAGGAAGGACAGAGGGAACTGAAATAATCTACCAAGAAGTATTAGATGAAGTCATTTAAAGCTTTCTTTATCCAGTTCATTTTACAGATGAAGAAACTGAGGTAAACAGGATTGCCCAGGTTCATACAGCTTGTAAGAATCTGAACTCATGAAGACATGAAGATTTGTCTTCCTGATTCCAAGCTCAGTGTGTCACCTAGCTGACCACTGAAAGCCTCTAAGAAGGAACAATTTTTGTTTGTTCAGTGACCAAGTCACATTTAATTTTAACAAAGAAAAGTGTTTTTCAGACTTTATAAAAGATCATTTTGCTTAATTCCTTATAAAACATTAACTAACTTTCTTTTCTCCTGCCTATCTCCCAGTTCTCTGTCAAGTGAAGACATTTATGTTTAATTATTTTTTTTAAATCTGGAATCATTTAAATGGACCTTTTAATTTATATTTTAAAGTCTTTGTTCTTGGTCGGATTTGTATATTTCACTCTATTAGTTCATATAAATTTTTCTGTGTTTACATGAATTCCTAATGTTCAATTTTTTCCTGGAATTATTATATAGTCCACCACATTCATTAAATAGTTTATTTAGATTCCCCCAATAATAAATAAAGGCTTTTTTAAACCATCGACTGTGAACATTTCTAACTATTCTGGAATTTTTTTTTGTCTTGGGGTATGCCTCATAGTAGTCACATCACTGACTTAATGGGTAAGGACATTTAGTCATTTTCTTGCATAATTCCAAATAAATATGATAGGTCAGATATACACATAAATGTATGAATGATTATATAAATACATGTGCGTATGTGTGTACATATAAATACATGTGTTTATATATGCATACACATATGCATTTTCTTATATTCAGCCCCAGTCTATCTCTTGAATTCTAATACTGTGAATTAGACATTTTAAATGAAAAGTCCTAAAATATCTCAAATTCAATGAGTTAACTAGTTACCATTTCCTCAAAACCCACTCCTTTTCTAAACTTCACTATTGCTATCAAAAATATCATCATCTTTCTAGTCTTCCCAGGATTATTATCTCTTCATTATCCTTGATATTATTCTAGCTCATTTCATTTATACAGTAGTTGCTATATCTTATTTCACCTTTTACAACATGTCTTTAACTTGACTACTTTTCTCCACTAAACATAGCCACCACTTCATGCCCTTAGATCTCTCACCTACATTATCACCCATTTTGTCTCCCTGATCCAAGTATCTCACCATTTCAGTCCATAAAACACCATAAAACAAGTCCCAAAGTAATTTTCTTTAAGCCTGGATCTAACTAGGTAATGCCCTTTTCAATTAACTCCAGTGTTTTTCTGTTGCTTCTAGAGTAGAATATAAACATAACTATTTCTATCTTACTGACCCTCACAACTTCACCTTTAACTATCAGGACTCCCTGGAAATTACTCTTCCATCAACCATACTATTCGTATCTGTAATAGGATTGAACTCTAGATCTGCTTTGATCCATTCTCCAATAATATGGAGTTAAAAAAGTTTAGCCATTGAGATTCCCCTACTATATCCAATGATTTATAGAACTTCAGTTATGAAAGTTGGTATATTAGAGAAAGGAGTAAGAGAAATGATACCAGAATAAATATATACTATAAGTGAATCAAAAGTATCTCCCAAGGGGGGGGGTGGGAAACATTAAGATGTCCAATGATTTTGGAGGATAGATACATTTTCTTTGGATTTTTAGACATCTAATACTGAGTTTTTCTCTTCCTCACCCAACAGACACCAGGAAAGAACTGTATATTTCTTAAGTAATATTCAACGCATCACTAATAAATACATACATATAAGTGTGCATAGTAGATTATATGTGATATTTTATTATTAAAATTCTTATTCATGTTAAATATTAGAAAAAGGATAGAAAATATGCAAGAGTGAAAAAATCATCTATATTGCAAAGATTCTATGAATTCTTTGTATCTCAACTAGATTATTATAAGTTGCACTAAAGACAAGTATTGCAGTTCTGTGTAGTAAATGGTTAATAAATGATTGAATGTAAACCAGGATTTTTTTTAAATTTATGGAACATTTGATAATACAAACAAGATGGTTTTCTGCTTTTTTTTCTAGAAGAAAAGCAGAATTCTATTTGATTGAAAGGCATTAAAAAACGCATAGGTGGAGAGATGGACTTAGTTTCATATTCCATACACTAAAGAAACTTTTGCTATTGTTGAAAAAGTGTTATATATTTTTCATTATTATCTTGACATAGCTAAGACACTTCTAAATCATTTTACAGCTATAAAAACTAAAGGACTATCAAGTGAAATGTGAAAGGAAAATTGTAATGAAATATTCATTTAGATATCCTTTCCTTTCCCTGATCCCAAGTGTGAATTTCATCTTAAAAGTGAGCTGGGCACTTTGTACATGCATTTTCAAGGCTCACTAGGGAACTATTTAGCACATTGTAGTAGTAGTTGACTGCATGTTTTCCCTAGCGATATGAAAAAGTGAATGTATTTCTCAAAGTACCTAATTCCCTCTGGGGGATAATTTGCCTAAGGACAATCTGTCTGAATAAATGACTTTCTTCTCCTTGAATTAGCCAAGCCATTAAAGTCAATACACAATTTTTTTTTTGTTGCTCTCTTAACTAGAGGAAGAAGGCATGGGAAATGAATTTATAACTCTTTTTCTTGGTTCCTGATACCAAAATTTGTCCTAATAATACATTTTTGGGATAGTTGAAATGCAGATTGTTATGGAAATAGTGGAACTGAAAGTTTGGATGACCTTTAAAGATTTGTGGTTATTCAGGAAAGATAAATGACATTGATATTCTCTCCAAACATTAAAATAATTCAGAGTTTTTAAATGGGTCTGACTTATTATCATTAGGTAACTCATTCACACATCTCAAACACTGTCCATCAAACCTATAGATTGACATACAACTTTCAGAAAAGTCATAAATAAAGGATCTTTTAAGAGATAGTTTCAGTTTGAAGACAATTTGCACAATTTATAAACTAGATATGATTGGCCACACAAAGTACTTCCTGGCTGATTTAGAGCTAACTTGAAAACTTTTACAATTATATAGAAAATATATCAGAGAAAATAATGTATGTAATTTTCTGTAAAATTAAAAGGTAATATTTCTTTTAGTGAAGACAGCAAGTTTTATTTAAA
This sequence comes from Gracilinanus agilis, assembly GCF_016433145.1. Classification (NCBI taxonomy): domain Eukaryota; kingdom Metazoa; phylum Chordata; class Mammalia; order Didelphimorphia; family Didelphidae; genus Gracilinanus; species Gracilinanus agilis. The sequence goes on from NC_058130.1 coordinate 235,973,662, forward strand.
GAAATGCTAAATTTTAAATCAGAAAGACCTACGTTTGAATCCTTACTCTGATAACTATAGACTGTATGATACTGGGCAATGATTTTAATTTCTTTATGCTTTGGATATCTGATGAGCCCTGTTCAGATCAATGGAGTACCTCCATTACAACTTATGTGAAAAAACAAAATAAAACCAAAAGTGTGCATTTTTGCATGGTTCTTTTATTCTTTTGAGAAGATTTTACTATTTCTTTACAGTAGTCATAATGATTATAGTATAGTATGTGAACAGCAGTAATCTGTCTTTTTCAAAAGGGGATATAATCATTGCTGCGCGAACAAGAAGAAAGTACTCCATTCTTTTTTGTCTTAGGCTTACATTTTTTGATAAACTATACCATTTGTACTAATAGGATGAAATAAAATTTTTATTTCTTAGCTAACATATTAAGACAAAGACTTAACTAATGAAGGAGGCTACCAATCATACAGAAAATTATTTTGTGAAGTACACTGTTTTTAACATTTAAAGCTATAACTAAGTCCATATGACCACGGAAAATTAAACATGGGACTAGAAGATTAAATCATCCCAATTTACTGGGCATGTTCATAATACTTTGAGAGCAATGCATATAGCACAGCTGTATTAACAAGCCCTAGTAAATGGGGTGAACAAAATGTTATGGCCAACTCTGATTATATTTGCATAAAGGACAGAAAAACAATTCAGATTGAAATAAGCATCAAAAATAGTTATAAATATATATATACATATGTGTATATATGTATCTGTGGGCATACACATACACACAGAAAGATTCATTATTATTGTACACAAAGAAATAAATAAGAAATGTTGGCCAATTACTATTTATTTATCCTTTCATTTGAAAACTATTAATGAATTGGCAATTATTTAATAAGTTTAAAGCATATTTGCTTTCATTTTAGCATTCGGGGGAAAAAGTAAATGCAGTTCTTCCCAACTATAAGTTCCATGGATTATTTTTTTTTAAGTTTCATGAGATATTTAGGGGTTTCTGGGAATTTACATTCTCTGATAGAATTTGAGTAAAGTATCTTATAAAAATAAGCATTTGCCTATTTTAATAAAATTGACAGAGATAAGCAGCCATATCGTTGTATTAGGGAAGCTGTAAGATATCAGGGGTCAGTAGCAGTGTATTGTACCTTATTCCTTTGGTCTTTGGAGGGACACACACACTAGCAGGCTTGACTAGAAGGGAGGGGCAGGATCTTGTCAAAGTGCTCCTTCACTTCCCCCCTCCCACTAGACAGTTGGAAAGTCAGTTACAGCTTGGTAATGGTGGACAAACTGATTTGTTATCTCCTGGGCCAAGACAGTAAGAAAGGAAAGGCTGAACTCCTAAAGATGATAACTTTCTCTAAATTATTTCCCAACAGGATAGTATTGGAGAAGCTTGATGTCTTAGAAGCTCACAGGCACAGAAGTTAGGATTAACTTCAGGGTTACAAGTAGGAAGAACTTGGCTTAAGGAAGTTGTGAGTATAACCCCAAAATATATATCTAGGCACTGTTCCCAATTGATAAAGGTTTAATGATAAGTGGGAATGGGAAGGAGGGAAATGAATCAGGATTGATAAGGTAGGGGAAACTAACAGTTATGTCCAAAGCAGCCCCTCCCCCCCAAAGGGGTTAAGGTATTTTGAACGGCTGATTTGCTTTCTAACCCTATAAATATTCTTCTTCTAAATCAAGATAGCTAAACTAGGGTAGACCGTGATATTGTTGAATGTCTAACCAAAGTAAAACAGCTTGGCAGTCAGGAATGGAATGGCTCAGCTCAGAGTCACCCAGATTGCAGAGGCAGCACCCAGATTCAAAACCCAGGACCCAAGACCATCAAGCAGGGTGACCTGCCTTTTTATACCAGGACTCGAACTGCCTTTAACTGCCCCCTCTCTTAGAGTTTTAGGGGAGGCACTATGGAATTCTTTGATGTAGCCTGAAACCCTCTCAGCAATATGGATCTCACAATATCCATAATTTAGGCAAAACAGGAACTCTTTTGCTATTAAAAGGCTCAATTCAAATAGGAACCAGATTTTACAGTGGTCTATATGAACTTTTATTGCAGCTGAGGAGAGATTGGTATAGGACAGCCTCTCCAAAAAAGGGTTTACTATAGGATAATCACTACTCACTGAGAGTATAGGCTAAGTTACCACCTATTTATTCAATCATACAATTATTTACTTATGAAACAGACTTTTGCCAAGTCACCAATATGCATGGTCTTTGATAGATTTGGAAGCCACAAAGAAAAATGTCATTATCCTGTCCTCATGGAGTTTATAATTTATTGCTCAGTCAACATACCTTTTTTAGTCATGTATTCTAGCCACTGTGTTAGTTGGAGATACAAATATAAAAATGAAATGGTTTCTGTTTCCAAAATGTTTATATGCTACTAGGGAATACATGTTCTGTTTAGTCATTCCAGTTGTATTCAATTCTTTGTGATCCCATTTGAGTTTTCTTGACACATACTGGAGTTCTTTGCCATTTCCTTCTCCAGCTCATTTTACAAATGAAGAAACTTAGGCAAACGGGCTTAAATACCTTGTCCATGGTCACAAGCTAGTAAGTGTCTGAGGCTGGAATTGAACAAGTCTTCATTTCTCCAGATCTGGTAGTCTATCAACTCTGCCACTTAACAATAATATTTATATACAGATCATATTAAAAACATATAGTGATTTGGAATGAAGAAACTAATAACCAGAGGAGTATGGAAAGGGTTCTTGAAGGAGGTGAAAAGAGACTTGAAGAGAACTATAGATTTTAAGAGAGGGAAATGAGCAGCAAAGACATTCTGAGTATTGGAGAAAATTTATACAAATGCATATAGGTGGGAGATGGAATATTTTATGTATAGTGCAGCAAATGAGTCAGATTTCTAGGATAATTGAATAGATGAATATGAATAATATCTATGTAATCATCTTACAACTGCTTGGATCTTTATTGTGAATGCTTCACTAAAATCATTCTGTGGATAGCCATAAAACCTTCATAAGTAGTGAAATTACATTCATTTTTTATGGTAACCTTTGGGAATAACAAGTTGTCATCCATGTGGAGGATCATTTGGAAAATAAACTGGATGAAGAGAGACAAATTTGAAATCTCTTCCAATAATCCAATTAAAAGATAATGAAGGGGGCAGCTGGGTAGCTCAGTGGATTGAAAGTCAGGCCTAGAGACGGGAGGTTCTAGGTTCAAATCCGGCCTCAGACATTTCCCTGTTATGTGACCCTGGGCAAGTCAATTGACCCGCATTGCCCACCCTTGCCACTCTTCTACCTATGAGCCAATACACAGGAATTAAGGGTTAAAAAAAGATAATGAAGGAGGTGGACAGCTAGGTTTACTCAGTGGATTGAGATCCAGGCCCAGATACTGTAGGTTCTGGGTTCAAATCTAGTGTCAGTCACTCCCTAGCTGTGAAACCCTGGGCAAGTTACTTAACCCCTACTGTCTAGTCCTTAATAATTTTCTGCCTTGGATGGAAAGTAAGGACTTTTTTTAAAAAGCAGATAAGGAAGGCCTAGACTAGGTTACTTATGGTGAAAGTACACCAAAGGTGCACAGGTAAAATACATTGTGGAAGTAGAATCAATTACACTTGGCAAATGATTATGAGGGCATGTCCTTCAATTGGGGAATGGCTGAACAAATTGTGGTATATGCTGGTGATGGAATACTATTTTGCTAAAAGGAATAATAAACTGGAGGAATTCCATGTGAACTGGAAAGACCTCCAGGAATTGATGCAGAGTGAAAGGAGCAGAGCTAGAAGAACATTGTACACAGAGAGTGATATACTGTGGTAAAATAGAATGGACTTCTGAACTAGCAGCAATGCAATGACCCAGGACAATTCTGGGGGACTTATGGTAAAGAGTGCTACCCACATTCAGAGGAAGAACTGCAAGAGAGGAAACATAGAAGAAAATCAACTCCTTGAATACATGGGTTGATGATGACATGATTGGGGATCAAAACTACCACACCAATGCAACTATCAACAATTTGAAAATAGGTCTTGATTAATGACACATGTTAAAACCAGTAGAAATGCATATTGGCCAGGGGAGGGGGGAGGTTGGGGGGGTGAAGGGGAATGTAAGAACATAAATCATGTAACCATGTTAACTTTTCTAAAATATAATTAATAAATGTTAAAAAAAATAAAAAATTAATTGGTTGCCGCAAAAAAAAAAAAAAAAGAAATTAGGATGCTAGGGGTTAGCTGGGTCGCTCAGTGGATTGAGAACCTAGGATGGGAGGTCCTAGGTTCGTTTCTGGCCTCAGACACTTCCCAGCTGTGTAACCCTATCCTTACCACCCTTCTGCCTTGGAGCCAATACTAAGTATTGGCTCCAAGACAGAAGGTAAGGATTTAAAAAAAAAATTGGATGCAATACCATTTGATGCATACATATTGAGTATTGGTATTTCTTCATTGTTTATATGGCCTTTTATTAGGATGTAATTACTTTCCCTATGTCTTTTAACCAGATCTATTTTTACTTTGGCTCTGTCAGAAATCATGATTGCAACTCCTGCCTTCTTTTAGATTATCTTTTGCCTTCTTTGCTTCATTTTCGAGCTGATCAATTTTAGCTTTTAGGACTTTATTTTCTTGTTTTAGTTCATGTATTTCCTTTTTCAAATTGTCTTCAGCTTCTCTTGATTGCTTTTTGAGTTTCTGAAGTTCTTAAGTTAATTGAATTTTGAGATCTTCCAAAGCCTGTGTCCAGTTTGCTGCGGCTTCCTCCTCTTCTTTTATTTCATTTGCTCTCTTTTCACTTCCTGGAAAGAAGCTGTCAATTGTCATTTCTTTTCTCTTTTTCTATTGTTTACGCATATTTTTTCCTTTTCTGTTCTGCTAGTTTAAGCAGATGGATTTAATGAGCTTTGAGGAAAGATATTCCCTCAGCTGGCAATGGAGGTTTGTAGTTACTTTCTCTGCTGTGCATGGGGGAGTGGTGTTGGAGTTTCCCTGCCCTCTGAAGACTACTTGTCTGTCCAATTGATAGGATTAAGCCTGGACTGGATTAGACTGTATTGCTTAATGTGCCCTGAGGCTAAAACCTTGAGAGGAAAAAAAAAAGAAAAAGAAGTGGGGGGGGAGACAAGATAGAGTGTTTTTGCTGAGCTGTCCAGTAGTAAGGTTTCCCTGATCTGTCCTGCTTTTTGACCTGGTTTTCTTTCCTCTTGAAGCCCTTTGTTCTCTATCTCAATTTGATAAAGCCAGGTGGTCTGAAGTTTGGCTCCATTTAAGCTGCCATCTTCCAAGTGTTTTTGCAGTGTTTCTTTGGCTTTCTTCTCCAGCCACCTCCCTGGTGCCTGTGTTCGACTCCCCAAGTCCAGCTCCAGCAAGGCCCTTTCTCCAGGCCAGTGTGCTTGCCCACCCAGAGATTTCAGGGGCCTCTGGAGACTCCAAACAGCATGTTGGGGAGGAGTCCTGGGATTCCCCTTCTATACCCTCAGACGTGACAGTTCAAGAATTCAAGCCTTTTTCTTGGCATACTTTTTGAGCAGTCCAGCAGTAGTATTCCCCTGCTCTGTCACATTGTCAGATTTGGTCCTCTTCTGGAAGCCCATTGTTTTCTATCTCGGGTGGAAAGGGTGCAGAGGTTTTAATATTTGCTCTTTCTAAACCACTATCTTCACAGAATTCCCAACACTACATTTAAAAAAAAAAAAACTTCTCTTCCTCACACACAGCGATCCTTCCCCTTTGCTTCCTACCATGATTATCTTACTCTCCTTCCTATAATAATAAACAGAGTCAGTAATTAATGTTAGGGATGGAGGGGAGATACAGGCTATGTAGGGGTGAGACTCTCTTGTAGGTCTCCCCTCCTGCCGATTATACACTGGGAGACTTCAAGGGGGTGTAAACCAGCATGGTATGACTAGATCAAAGGGCCGGCAGTCTTTTAGCATTCCCTGGGCATTGTTCCAAATTGCCATCTGGAGTATTTAGATCAATTCACAACTCTACCAGCAATGCATTAATGTCCCAATTTTGCCATATCTCCTCCAACATTTATTACTTTCCTTTGCTGTCATTTTAGCCAATCTGCTAGGTGTGAGGTGGTACCTAAGAGTTATTTTGATTTGCATTTCTCTAATTTTTAGAGATTTAGAGTACTTTTTCATGTGCTTTTTGATAGTTTTGATTTCTTTATCTGAAAATTGTTTATTCATGTCCCTTGCCCATTTATCAATTCGAGAATGGTTTGGGTTTTTTTTTGTACAATTGATTTAGCTCTTTATAAATTTGAGTAATTAGACTTTTGTCAGAGGTTTTTAATATAACAATTTTCCCAATTTGTTTCTTCCCTTCTAATTTGGGTTACTTTGGGTTTTTTTTGTACAAAAATATTTTAATTTAACATAAACAAAATTATTTATTGTACATTTTGAATTTTTTCCAACTCATACTTTGTCTTAAAATCTTTACTTTCCAAAAGATCTGACAAACATACTATTCTGTGTTCACATAATTTGCTTATAGTTTCCTTCTTTATATTCAAATCATTCACCCATTCTGAGTTTATCTTGGTGTAGGGTGTGAGATGTTCATCCAAACCTAATCTCTCCCATATTGTTTTCCAATTTTCCCAGCAGTTTTTGTCAAATAGTGGATTTTTGTCCCAAAAGCTGGGCTCTTTGGGTTTTTCATAAACTGTCTTGCTGAGGTCACTTACCCAAAGTATATTCCACTGATCTTCCCTTCTGTCTCTTAGCCAGTACCATATTGTTTTGATGACTACTGCTTTATAGTACAGTTTAAGATCAGGTACCACTAGGCTACCTTCCTTCATATTTTTTTTCATTATTTCCCTTGATATTCTTGGTCTTTTGTTATTCCAAATGAACTTTGTTATAGTTTTTTTTTCTAATTCAGTAAAAAAAGTTTTTTGGTAGTTTGAAAAGTATGGAACTAAATAAGTAGATGTTTGGGTAGAATGGTCATTTTTATTATGTTAGCTCGTCCTACCTGTGAGCAATGAATGTTTTTCCAATTGTTTAGATCTAGTTTTAATTGTGTAGAAAGTGTTTCATAGTTGTATTTGTATAATTCCTGTGTATATCTTTGCAGATAGGTTCCAAAGAATTTTATTTTGTCTAGGATGATTTTAAATGGCATTTCTCTTTCTAACTTTTGTGTTGGGATGTGTTTTGGAAATATATAAAAATGCTGATGATTTATGTAGGTTTATTTTGCATCCTGCAACTTTGCTAAAGTTGTTGATTATTTTCACTAACTTTTTAGTTGATTCTCTGTGATTCTTTAAGAAGACCATCATATCAGCTGCAAAGAGTGTTAGCTTGGTCTCCTCACTGCCCATTTTAATACCTTCAATTTCTTTTTCTTCTCTAATTGTTACTGCTAGTGTTTCTAGTACAATGTTAAATAATAAAGGTGATAGTGGGCATCCTTGTTTCACTCCTGATCATTTTGGGATGGTTTCTAAATTTATCCCCATTTCAGATGATGCTTCTTGATGGTTTAAGATTTATACTGTTTATTATTTTTAGGAAAGGCCCTTCTATTCCTATAATTTCTTGTGTTTTCAATTTGAATGGGTGTTGTATTTTGTTAAAGGCTTTTTTTAGATAATCAGGTGATTTTTGTTGGTTTGCTTATTGATATGTTCAATTATGTGGATGGTTTTCCTAATATTGAATCATCCTTGCATTCCTGGTATAAAGCCCAAATGATCATAGTGAATAACCCTTGTGATCACTTGCTGGAGTATTTTTGTTAGTGTTCTATTTAAGATTTTAGTGTCTACATTCATTAAGGAAATTGATATGTAGTTTTCTTTCTGTACAGGTTTGCCTGGCTTTGGAATCAGTACTATATTTGCGTCATAAAAGGAATTTGGTAGAACTCTTTCTTTGCTTATTATGTCAAATAGCTTCTATAGTATTGGGATTAGTTGTTCTTTGAATGTTTGATAGAATTCACTGAGTGATGATTTTGTTTTTTTCTCTCTCTGTCAGGAAGATCTGGAGTAATTTTTCCATATCCTTATAGGAAGGATTGTATTGGAAAAATATGTTTTCCATCCTTTTCATTACAGCTATGGGTCAGTCATTATAATTTGGAACATTCTTTTTTTTTTAAATTCTTTTATATCTTGAGTGAATGGAGTATGGTGTGTTAAATTTATCACATCACCAGATTGGTCTAATGTAGGCACTTCCCTTAGAGGGAAAAGGCCATTGCAGGAATCAGAATCATATGAATCTGAATCATAGCATAGTTTTGGTTTCTTTTTAGTCATTTTGGTGCTTACCATGGCAGAACAGATCTTTTTAGGTGTTTGCGTGCTTATCGTGGCATAGATAGGAACTGATAAGGTCTCAGTTGGGGTTGATTGTGGGTTGGGAGAAGGGACAGGAAAGGATGGGGTGTCATGAGGGAGTAGCAGGGTAGTGAGGGTTGGCAAGGAGATGCAAAAGATGAGAGAGGAGTTTCTTCACATCTGTCTCCTCTATTTCAGGAGAAATAGGATTAATAGGATTGTCCTTTCTGAGTATTTTGGGAATAGCCTCGCTAAATTTGGAATCAGATTTTTGAATTGGATACTTTTGAAATTTTGAGTCAGATCTTTGAGTTGGATCCTCCTTTTTCAGTGCATTGTGCATAGAGAATTTGAAATTGTCCAATTGGATTTATACTCCTGCTTGGATCTGGGCCTGCAGTTCCCTATTTGTAGCCTTCTTCATGTTATTGGAAATTAGAAAAAGAAAATTTCCCAGCAGCATCAAAAGAAGGATATTTTCAGAAACTGTAAAGGTTTCCAATTTGGCAAAAGCCAAAGTTTTCCTATATAGAAGCAAACACGCTGAGTGGCTTCTATTTATTTATTTACTTGTTTATTTATTTATTTATTTAGTGAGCTCTGATTATTTATTTATTTTTCCTCCAGGTATCTTTATTTATTTATGATTTTGGGTTGATTGATTTATTTAGTTAAAAGTACAAAAATTTATTTTTGTATTTGTTTGGTTTTGCTATATATTATGTATTGTTGGTGTTGCTCTACAGTGGCAGAAAGGTAGCATGTATTATTGGTGCTCTCCTTGGTGCTGCCCTCCAATGGCAGAAAGGTAGCACTGCAGCTTAGTAGAAAAAAGGGAAGGGGAAGCACACTGAGTGCTCAGTGCTGACCTCTAGTGGCCAAGGTAGCACTGGAGGAAGAAGGGAGGGGAACACACTGAAATCTACTAAGCTGAAAAGGACAAGGAAAGCCATCAGACTGATAATCAAAGTAAGTGGGGTTTTTTAGTAATTTCTCCAGAGGGAGAGATTGGAGCTAGTAGGGGGCAGTAGGGAGAATTTAGGCTGGGGTGGGTGGAAGGTAGAGAGGTGTCTTGGTTTTTTTTTTGGACTCCTGCTGGGTTCCCACCAGCAGACCCCTGTTGGGTTCCCACAGGGGGCAGATCTTGGTTTCCTGCCACTGGCAGACCCCCACTGGGTGTTTTGCCCCTGGTTGTGTTTTTTGTTTGTTTGTTTGTTTTTATGTGGACTGGGGTTTCCCTGGGCTGGCTAAGTTCCCAGGTTGGGAGAGAGATTCATAACCCCTGCCAAGGAAAGGGAACTAGGCAGGGGAAGAGTAGGGGAAGAGTCAATTTTTTTTCAGACCCCTGCTGGGTTTTCCAGTGAGACCCCCTGCTGGGTTTTAGCCTGGCAGGAGTAAGGTGGGTTAGGGTTAAGGCTCTTGGGCTGCAGTGGGGGGGAATTTAGATCTAGCATCTCTGTTGAGACAGAGGAGCTTGGCAGGGGCTTAGTAGGAGAAGGGACCCCTGCTGGGCTTGGTTTGGGCAGGAATATTTTTTACTTACCCTTAGGCAGTAAGGCAGGCAGGATAATCAGCAGGCAGTCAGGCAGGCAGGTTCAGGTCCATCTGGGTCACTATAAACTGTGAGGGGTTGAAGGGAAGGTAGGTAGAAGGAAGGTTTGATGGGAGAAAGGAGAGAGAAAGGTTGGAGGAAGGGGAAGGAAGGTAGAGGTCCTCAGCCCTGGCAGGGGAATATTGACCAAAGCTTTTCTGGGCTCAAATAAAAGATCAGAGAGCAACTTTAGGGTTTAGAATAGCTAGGTTTTATTTAAATTACAAAGGAGAAGGTCTAGGGAAAACTAGGACATAGATAGAAAGGGAAGAAAGGCCCCAAGAGAGAGAACTCAGGATCCGAGAGCATCCAGGCTTGAGACAGCAGACCCTCCAGGGTAGAGAGAGCTTGAAAAGGTGCCAAACTCTCTTTTATACTTTCTCTGACACCTCCCACAAAGGAAGTTGGAGGTGTCAGGGGAAGTTGTAGAAGGGAGTCCTAGGAGTTTTAGTCTACCAAGGGCTTACAACAATTCCAAATGACACTATAGTAAACCCATTACCTCATATACCCAGCAACCTGTTCCCTCAAAGAGTGAGTTCACTCAAGCTTGGTGTGATGCTTTTATATCCACATTATTAATTGCCCTAATTGTCCCACACTTGGGGTTCTATGAGGGTAATTCACCCCACTTAAGATTTTTCTGGCTATAGTAGTGATATTTCTTCATTGTCTATACAGCCTTTTATCAGGATGTAATTACCTTCCCTATCTCTCTTAACTAGATCTATTTTTACTCTGGGTTTGTCAGACATCATGATTTCAACTCCTGCCTTCTTTTTCTCAGTTGATACCCAGTAGATTTTTCTCCAGCCTTTAACATTTACTCTGTGTGTCTATATGCCTCATTGTGTTTCTTGTAGACAACATATGGTAGGATTTTGGTTTCTGATCCACTCTGCTATTTGCTTCCATTTTAGTGGCGAGTTCATCCCATTCACATTCAGAGTTATTATTACCAACTGTGTATTCCCCAACATTTTGATTTCTTTTCCTTGTCCTGCCCTTTATTCTTTCACTATTTCCTTCTATACCAGTGTTTTGTTTTTAATCAGTTCCCCTAATCCCTTCCCTTATTATACTTCCCTTTCTCCCACTTCCCTTCTTATTCCTCTCTTATTTTTCTTTAGGGTCTTTTTGAGTTACCCTTCACATTCTCCCTCCCTAGTATTGCTTCCCTCCCCACCAATCTATGTGTTACCCTTCTCCTTCTCTATAGGGCACAAATCAATTCTCTTCCCCAATTGGTCTGATTAATCTTCCCTCTTTGAGTCCATTTTAATACACATATGACTTAAGCATTTCCTGTCTCCAACATCTTTACCCTTCCAGCGTATTGGTCTTCTCCCCCGCTCCCACCATGTGCTTCTTTATGAAATGTAAGTTTACCCTGTTTTGGCTCTTTTCTCATTTCTCTTAATAGTATCCTTTTTTTACCTCTAGTTTTATATATATTTACACATAAATGTATATATCTTGATATTTCATCCTAAACAGTTCATCACTGATCTAAGTATACTTTTTCTAGCTATCCTGATGAGTTACCAATATCATATTTTCTTATAGGAATATGAATCATTTGAACTTATTGGGTCTCTTAAAAATCTTTTTTAAAATTTTTTTTCCCCTCTCTTAATTACCTTTTGGTGATTCTCTTGAGTTCTGTGTTTGCACATCAAATTTTCTGTTTACACCTGGTCTTTTCTTTATGAATGCTTGGAAGTCTTCTATTTTTTTGTTTGTTTTGTTTTAAAAACCCTTAACTTCTGTGATTGGTTCCTTGGTGGAAGAGTGGTAATGGTGGTCAATAGGAGTCAAGTGACTTGCCCAGGGTCACACAGATGGGAAGTGTCTGAGGCCAGATTTGAACCTAGGACCTCCCATCTCTAGGCCTGACTCTCAATCCACTGAGCTACCCAGCTGCCCCAGTCTTCTATTTTATTAGGCAACCATAGTTTCCCTTACAAGAATATATTCAGTTTTGTTGGGTAGTTGATTCTTTGTTCTAGGCCTAGTTCCCTTGCTTTCCAGAATATTATATTCCATGCCTTCTGGTCCTTCAGTGTAGTTGCAGCCAGATCCTGTGTTATCCTAACTGTGCTTCCCTGGTATCTGAATGACTTCTTCTTAGCATCTTGTAATATTTTTTCCTTGGTCTGGTAGTTCTTGAATTTAGCTATAAAGTTCCTGGATGTTGTCAGTTGTGGATTAAATGTAGGAGGTGATCTGTGAATTCTTTCGATCTCCACTTTTCCCTCTTGTTCAAGAATGTCAGGGCAGTTTTCTTGTATAATTTCTTGTAGGATGATGTCTAAACTTTTTCTTTTGTCATGATGTTCAGGTAAATCAATAATTCTTAAATTGTCTCTTCTAGCTCTGTTTTCCAGATCTTTGGTTGAATCAATGAGGTGTTTCATATACTACTCAAATTGTTCATTTTTTAAAATTTTGTTTTATATATTCTTGCTGCCTTGTGAAGTCATTTGCTTCTAGTTTTTGGATGCTAATTTTTAAAGATCGAATTTCTTCCTTGGCTTTTTGGTCATCCTCCTTCTGGTCTGATTTTCTTTGTTAGGCCATCTTTTACTTTCTTTGCCTCATTTTCAAGCTGGTCAGTTTTGGCTTTCAAGGCACTCTTTTCTTGTTTAAGTTCATATATTTTCTTTTCCCAATTGTCTTCACCCTCTCTTGGTTGTTTTTGAGTTCTTAAGTTAATTGAATTTTGGATTCTTGAGTTAATTGAATTTTGATTTTTTGGGTTAATTGAATTTGTGTTCTTCCAAAAGCCTGTGTCCATTTCTGTGTTTTTCCTTGGCATTCCTTAGTCCTCCTCTGATCCATTTGCTATTTGTTCATCTCCTGTATAGAAGCTGTCAATTATAATTTCTTTTTTCTTTTTCTGTTATTTACTCATATTTTTTCCTTCTTTCCCCTGTGTAATTGGATGTAATGATGTTCCTTTGATTATTTATTGGATCTTTGAGTTGGGTCTCTTTCCTAGAAGGTTTTCTTCTCTGTTCTTTTGAGACACTAGATTAGTGAGATTAGTGAGTCCTTGGGCCAGATCTTCCACAGCTGGTAGTAAAAGCTAAAGATATGATTTTGGCTATTTTCACTGCAGTGTATGGGGGAGGGGTGTTGGAGCTTCCCTGCCTTCTGAAGACTTCTTATCTGCCTTATTGATAAGATTAAGCCAAGGTGGAATTGATCTGCAGAACTCGATGTGCCCCAAGGAGAAAACCTTGAGAAGGCGGGGGTAGAGGGGTAGCTCAAAATGGAGTGTTTTGCCACCCTTGTTGGGTTTCTCCTCCAGATGCCTCCCTGCCATCTGTGATCAAAGCCTCGAGTCTAGCAGATCTGTGCCAAAGAGGCACTCCCTCCAGACTTGAGCCCTTGCCCACCTGGAGATTCCAGGATCTGCTGGAGACTCAGTACATTAGGTGGGGGAGTGGACCTGGGATCTTCCTTTTTCCTTTCCCCTCAAACCCAATAGTTTAAAAATTCAGGGTTTTTTTTTCACATAGTTTTTAGGTTGGGTTTATCAGGAGGATCCCCCAGCTCTGTTCTGTTGTCAGATTTGGTTTTATGTCCCCTTGAAGTCCTTTGATCTTGATTGGTGTTGAAGGATTTACAGAGGTCTGGAGCCTTGCTGCTTCTAAGCCACCATCTTCCCAGAATACCCCCCAAGTCATTACTTTTTTTTTAAACCCTTACCTTCTGTCTTAGAGTCAATACTGTGTATTGGTTCCAAGGCAGAAGAGTGGTAAGGGTAGGCAATGGGGGTCACGTGACTTGCCCAGGGTCACACAGCTGGGAAGTGTCTGAGGCCAGATTTGAACTTAGGACCTCCCGTCTCTAGGCCTGGCTCTCAATCCACTGAGCTACCCAGCTGCACCCCCAAGTCATTACTTTTTAAAAGTATAACATTGTTGTTCAATTGTTTTTAATCATGTCCAACTTTTTATAAAGCTCTTTGTGGTTTTCCTGGCAAAGATGCTAGAGTAGTTTACTTTATTTCTCCAGCTCATTTTACAGATGAGGAATCTGAGGCAAAAAGGAGTAGGTGACTTGCCCAGGATCACACAATTATTAAGTACCTGCGCCCAAATTTGAACTCAGGAAGATGAGCCTTCTTGGTTCTAGACCTGCCTCTCCCAATCACTGTGCTATTGTAAGGGTTAAAATAGGGGTTTTGACAAAATAAGAGAGCAGCTTTTAATCATTTAAGTTTTAATGAGAACTATTATAGTAGAGTTGTAAATTAATATTATCCCTTTAAGCCAGAGAATAGAAAACTTGTAGCAGCTTTTAACAATTAACAATTTAGTTTAATTAAAATAGAGATAGTAAAATAATATAGTAAAAGAGGGAAAGATAGAAAAGAGGAAAGAGAGATTATCATTCTTACACCCTATAACTATACATAAAATTCCTAATACTATCTAAAATTTCCTAAAAGTATCTCTAACTGTCTTCTAAGGACAGTTTCTTCTTGTCTATCAACCACCAGACCTACTCTAACCTGTTCTATCTATAAATTGTTTCACTAGCTATCTAACACCCTAAATAATAGACAGCCAACACCTACTCACTCCTTCAATTAGTTTTCTAACACTGAACTGTCAGTAGTCAACTGACAGCAAATTCTTGCCTATGAGACAGACCTCTTGTCCTCTAGAGATCCCAGAGGCAAAAAGCCCTTTAAGGGCTAAAGCCAAAAACCTTCTCAGTAAGCTCAGGCCCACCTTTATATTCCAGCAACTAAACACCAACACATGCTACCAGCAAACAACTCCCCACAACCAGCTCACACCCAGCAGCCAACTTCCCCTCAATTGCCAGCCTTAACTGTTAGCAACTGACTACCCAACTGTCCGCAACTGACTTTCCTAATTGTCATTAACGAACAGCTTGCAACTGATGCTCTCTCAGCAGGAAGCTCCCGGTTCCTACTTCCAGTCACTGTGTGCTGGTTAATCCCTACACATCTCTATGGTAAGAGGAACTCCAGGTGCTCTGTGAAATTAAAGAAATTAAAGAATTCCTTTTTATACTACCTAGCTTCTCCATATGATAATTTGTAGAAATAATCTCCCAGTTTCTTTTGGATTTATCATTTATCTAAAAATCAATCACCAATGTTCCCTAAATAAATGACTTATTTATCTTAGAAGGTATTTCCTCATGCGCTGGATAATAGGTCTAGGAAGACTACATGTCACCCTGTGATTTTGGTCAAATCTCAATATGACAGTAGCCTTCAGCAGGGAGCTTCCAAGAGCCATGCTTTGCTTCATTTTCTGTGGGTAGTACAAAATGTTATTTATTTTTATTTACTTATGTTTAATTAATTATTTATCAATCACTAATTATTAATCACTAATTAATCATAAACAAATAAAATTAATTATTTATTAATTGTTTATGATTGCTATGAATCTTTTTTACCATTCCTATGACAGTTGTTCACAATGTTGTCAGGAAACACTGGTTGGGCATTCCTTAAGGTATTCTTGAGGCACTTTGATATAATATGAAGAATAGTGACCTTGGAGTCAAATGACCTGGGTTTAGTTAGATCATGGATTCTGGCATTTCTTGGAAGCAATTTAGTGTTTCAGTCGATAGATTTGTACCTGTAGAAAAGAAGTCTGGAGTTCAAATCAATCTTCAAATACCTACTTGTCGTGTAGGTATATAGTAAATAAGTTACATCCTCTATTTACTCAGCTTCCCCATCTTTAAAATGTATATAAAGTAGCACCTAACTCCAAAGGTTGCTATGAGGATCAAATAAAATATTTTTCAATACTTTGATAACCTTAAAACAGTATATAAATGCTAGCTATTATTTTTTAAAACATCAGCTTCTCTAAATCTGTTTCTTCATCCTTAAAAGGATTATATAATACTATCACAACCTGTCTCAGAGTATTATTGCAATGGAAATGTGGTCTATAAACCTTAAGATAAAAAAGTCTCACATATATTTGTATAAATATACAATATATGCAAGCTAGTATTTTACTTTGATTAATAGATATAAAAAGAGATAACTGAATACCCACAGATTATATATAAATATGTATATATATATATATATATATTTGATCATAATAGTTGCTTTATATTAAGGTAACAAAATGCCATTTAATTTACATTAAATAGTGCCAGAAGGAACCTACCACATATGCATTCATAAAATATACTTTATTATGTCAAATGTAATTATTGAGTGGGAATTTTTTATTAAAAATTATAATATGCATATAGATATTGTAATAATAAGTTACTGTTAAAGTATTACTCATATTTTATGGGTCTCTTTCCATTTCTGGAAAAAATGAGTAATTTTTTATCAGTACAGTCCTCCTAATTCATAAATTTCTCTATGGGAAGGAGTTTTACATACCTCCCAAAATAATTTATTTTTCTAAAGAACTGATTTGATATAAACTAGACTTCAGTGCGCCTATATTAAAACATGAATTCAAAATGAATTTATTAGTAGTAACTATAAATTGGCCTCTTAATTCTGTGAGGCAATTTATAATTATGATAAGAAAATAGAAAAAACATTAATATATTTTGATCCAGAGATCCTTCTACCAGGAATATATCCTGAGGAGTTCAAAGGCAAAAAAAGGGTCTCTTAAACACAAAAATATTTACAGAAGTATTTTTCTGTGGAAGCAAAAACTAAATAACTTACAATGGACAAAAGTAATAGAATATGTCATAAGAAATGATAAAATGAGGAATCAGAAGAACTTAAAAAGAACCAGGAAAACAATATACATAAACACCACAACCATATATATACAAAGAACAACACTAATCTCTGAAACTATGTGCTATGTAATTAAAAAGAAAAATATTATCCCTGAAGATGCAATGCCATAAGAAAATTTCTATTCCTTTCATTGCAGAGATAGAGAATTATAGATAGGGATGATCAGACTCTTTGCAGTTAGGTTTGGTTTTGATGATTTTCTTTTTTAAAAAGTAATTCTTTTTACTTTTTTTGTTATAAGGGTTGTTATGAGGATGGCTTACTTCATGTAGGGAGGGATATATTTGAAAATGAAGATGACAGAAATGTAAAACATATAAATATAATTATAACTTAAATGAAGCCTATAGACAGAAGGAAAGTAAAATATCTAATGTTTATTGCAAACATACACAGCAATGATATGACCTTAATCTGTTTATCATATATTTCCTCTATAATTTAGTAAACTAACCTGTTCAAACTTAAAGTTCTGCACATAATTAATTTATAGATAGCCAAAAGAAACAAAGATCTATAGTGGATAAATGATTTGATTTGGATTTTGGAATCCAGATATGGATACATGTTCTGTCTTAGGTGCATACTAACTACAGGCAAGTCATTTGAACCCTCAATATGACACACAACTCACTAAAACTAGTTTCATTAGAATTAGCATATTTTGTTTAGGGAAAGAATTTCTGCATGAAAGTCTGTCACCATTGAAATCATAAATGAACAAAGAATAAATAGTAAGTTTAGGAATTCAGTCTTAAAGAAAATACGGATCACTTTGGACCAATAAATACTTATATAATTATATTAGGACAGCAAATTTCCTAGCCAGAAAAATAAAAATTCACAAATGTGTCTTCAATGAGATATTTTAAATTGACTTCAAATAGTATTTTATTATCTTTTTTTTCCTTAAAAACATTTAAATTAATGTCTTTTATTTATTATGCCATAATCATTTCCCAATAAACATCACATCAACAGTTATTTACCTCAGCCAAACTCCTTCTGCTCTCTTTTTCTCTCATTTTATTTTTATATATAATATATATTGTCATTTACAAATGATATATTAAATATACATATATATGTATATGTGTAGTATTGTTCAGTCATTTTAGTTGTGTCCAATACTTTGTTACTAATTGATCCTTTGCCCATGTGATTTCCTTGCTAAAGATACTAGAATGATTTGCCATTTTCTTCTCCAGTGGAAAATGAATTTAAATGATTTGTTCAGGGTCCCACATCTAGAAAGTTTCTGAGCTTGGATTTTAACTCATGTATTTCTGATTCTAAGCCCACTCTTCTACACACTGTGCCACCTAGCTGACTCAAGTGACATATCATCTATCTGTATAGCTATTTGGGTAACTAAATAGCTTATATAAAATCTCTATATATGTATTATATTCAATAGTATAGTTTTTCATGCACATTTACACACACACACACACACACATACTCACACAAAGACATAAGCACTGAGACAAATCAGGTCAGAATAAGTAACCTTTTTTCCTCATAGTTTTTTGTCATTCTCAAATATGCGTAACAATCATAAGTTTAGATCTATAGGGGCCTTAAAGGCTATCTATTCCCACACATTCATATTATAGACGAGAAAATTGTGGCTGAGAGACAAGTTACTTGTCCAAAGTCCCACAATTAGTAAGTGATAGGAAGAATTTGAACACTGGCTTTTTAATTCTAATTATAGTGCTCTTTGCATGATGCCAAGTTCATATTATTTATGTGCAATTTACAATGATTTTTTTTAAACCCTTACCTTCAGTCTTAGAATCAACAATATGTATTGGTTCCAAGGCAGGAGAGTGGTAAGGGCTAGGCAATGGGGGTTAAATGACTTTGCCCAGGGTTACATGGCTAGGAAATGTCTGAGGCCAGATTTGAACCTTGGATCTCCCATCTGTAGGCCTGGCTCTCAATCCACTGAGTCACCCAGCTGCTCTCTGCAATGATTCTTAATGTAAATCTAACCGCTTCCAACTCTGACTCAAAGAGGATAACTGTCAGTCAATCAGTTATTATTTATTAATCAGACACTATATATACATTCATTATATTAGGAACAGGGAAAACAAAGGCAAAATTGAAATAAATTCTAATTTCAAGATTCCATTCTTTATTGCCTGAATTCAAGTCATAAAACCTGAGAAAAACATTAGTTGATATTTATAGGCATATCTATTTTACTCTTATTTCAGAGTAGATTGTCTTTGAAAAAGAAAGACAGAGANGAGAGAGAGAGAGAGAGAGAGAGAGAGAGAGAGAAGGGAAGCCAGCTGAGAATTCCTCAAGGCAAACTGGAGGATTTATTCAATATTAGGGTTTGTATTCCCTTTTCTCCTCTGTGTCCCTAAAGAAGTTAGGTGATTCAGTAGATAGAATGTCAGGCCTAGAGTCAGGAAGATTCATCTTCCTAGTTCAAATCTGGACTCAGACACTTACTAGGTTCTTGAACCTGTTCTAATCACTTACCTCTGTTTGCCTCAGTTTCCTCAACTGTAAAAATTAACTGGAGAAGGAAAGGGCAAATTACACTAGTAACTTTGCCAAGAAAGCCTTCATTGAGTCATGTAAAGTCAGACAGGACAGGAAAATGATTGAACAACAACAAAGAAGTAAAATTTATTTGGGTGATGGCTGTTGATTATGTTCTTGAACAGTGAAGGATTTACAAATGCATCAAATCAGCAACAGTTATATACTTGACAGTGCCTTCTGAATCCATTCTTATTATCTTGAGGGTGGCAGACTGAGACTGTGGGACCCAGGAAGTTGAAAAATGTAGAATTTGTAATTTGTGTTCATCATTTTCTGATTTTTTCTGTTTTCCTTCCTTCTCTTATTTCAGCATAATGCCATGGTTTAATTTAATTTTGAGACTCCCCTATTTATAAAATCAGATAGGTTTAAAGCATAAATGTGAATTGTGTCCCTAAATTTACTTGATTCTTCTCTGACCTCGGACTCCTCAATTATACTAATAAAGCAACTAAGAATATCACCATATCTAATTTATGCCATCCAGAACTCTGTATTTTATTATGATGTATTTCTTACCATTGGTTGAGGTTTATTTGTGAGCTATTCATATGTCCTAATTAAGCTGTTAAACTATGTCTAATTTTATACCTGTTCAGTTTATTATTGATCAGTACATGCTTAAATATTCATGGCTATCATTTTTGAGAAAACATGTTGAAAATCTATATTTATAGTAGACATCCTAAAACTTTGAAGTTAAGGACTGCCTTTTGCCGTATATACTCTTCACTAATTGCTTATTTTCAGGAAAAGTGCAATAACAATAAAATAAATTATCTAAAATAGAGGATCTCTGGTGAAGGAGGGGAGGGGATTTTTGTTGTCCAATTCTAAGAAAAACCTATTTAATAAGTCACCCTGAAGTATGGTATAAGGAAAGGAAAAATGATAATATTGTTGACATGCTGTGTTTTACATATTTATGAATGAAATAAATTAAAATATTAATTTTTTAAAATTTTTGTTCAATTTCACTCTTCTTTCTTGGTAAATATATTGGATTGGTTTACCATTACCTTCTCTAGCTCATTTTGCAAATGAGGAAACTGAAGTTGACAGGGTTAAATGACTTGCCCAAGACCACTTAGAAAATAAGTATCTGAGTCCAGATTTGAACTTAAAAAGACTCATCTTCTTGATTCCATATCCTGCATTTTATCATTAAGGCACTGTGTCGCCTTTGTATGTTTGCCAAAAAATGTACTAAAACAAGTATAAAAATGTGAAAGGTTATAGTGCCTGTCTTAGCTTAATTCTAATAGCTGGATATGAGAGTGTTGGCCAAGTGTTATTATGTGCTGATGTGCTGCACTTTGGAAAATCACATGGTTAATGAATGGAACCACATGGGAGGAGATTAACGTAATAGTTCCAGGAACATTTTCACTACTGTCTTGGTTATAAATTCTAGAATTAGTACCATTAATGGCAGAGAACTTATCTATTTAGAGAGCCCATCTTACTACCAGAAAAACCTGAGTCCAAGTCCTACTTCTAGAACATATTGACTCTCTGATTATAGGTACTTAACTAAAGGTCTCAGTTTCCTAGGCACTCCTATAAGAGTTTTAGAGAAGGGGCAAATCTGCATTGGCAGTCAGAGTTTCCTCATGCAGGGCTTCCCCAAACCAGTGGAATAAAATTTCTAAATCTCTATCTCTATTCAGAACTGGAAGGCATATATAGCATTGTTAAAGATGAGTCTGTGAGGGAAGTGAAGTCTGACTAGAGTTTGCTTTGATGTTGTATGCCAGAGGAATCTCTAAACAGAAAAGTGAAGCATCAGAGAATTAAGTCCCAGGCATGAAAGAGTTAAGTTCCTTAAAGTGTGATGTCTGGTTCCTGTCTCTCAGAGTGGCAGGCGAGAAAACCATGGGGAATAAAAAGACTTATTATTAATACTCTCATTATTATAGTAAGGACTTTAATGAACTTGTCATGTCAGTATATTGTAACAAAGAATGTAGTCTATTTTGGGGAAATGCAATAGAGATATGTAGTGGTGGTAGCAAATGTACATGAATTTTCTCAATGTTAATTTGGTTGAGCAAACTTGGCCAAGAAATCTGGCCATAAATTTGCTAGTCTTGTTCTTTGTAAAAGCTTGGATTGAATTTAACTCTTATTTTAAATAAAATAAATTACTTATATTCCATGATGCATATATTATTGCAATGAGATGTAGGATCTGATCCTTTTATTTATTTCTTTTTTAGAAACACTGTTTGGTTCAAATGTTTAATATATAATAATAGCTGACTGAACAAACTGGTCATTTGAGACATTAAAAAATATATGTTATGTATTTAACCACAAACAAAACCCCCCCAAAAACACTGCTATATCAAATTGAAAACTGAACCATGATATCTAAATTGATACCACAGTAGAATATACCAGTGGGCAATCCTGTAAATGTTTTTTGTCTTCTATTAGAGTTTTAAGTTTGGGGAATGAGCATTTTATGTGAGCAACTGTAAGATTAAAAATTAATATCCAAATATTCCACGTATTATATTTCATAAAGTTTATTAATAATAACTTGAAGCAAAAGGAAAGTAGTAGCCTCAGTAAAAGAAAGAAGTTTCCTGGGACCACACATGCAGGAGAGAGAGCACAGACCTCCAGAGAAGAGAGCATGCCTACCTTATTTATAAAATGTGAGGATGCAACATGGACAAAGGGAAAAGGATTCTGGGTAATGTAGTTCAGAAGTACAACATTTCTATTTACACACAGTATTGTATTTCTGCAGTATATAACATAGTCTGTGGCTTATAGTTATCCCTGAATAAATGAAATCGATAAGAAGGAAAGGAGAGAAGGAAGAGAAGAAAAAAGGAGAAAGGAAGAAGGAAAAAAGGAAGTATGTACTTAATTGAAGTCTCAAAGTAAAGAACATCATGAAAAAGGTATAAGAAATATTTTCCATTAAAAAAAGAGAATCAGATATGGGATTTCTTAAGAGCAGTGATAATATATAATACACAATTATTAATAATGAAATATAACAATTAAATTTAGGGGGTATAATATGTATGATGGGAAAATTTGAAAATACACTACATGCTTATTTGGTTTTTAGTATTTTTTTCAGGAAAATGCATTTCTTATAGTATAAAATTTGATGAATTTTTTTTGGGGGGGTGGAGCGAGTTAGAGTTAGAGAATCATACATACTCTGCAGGTGCTTAGAATGAAATATGTAGTGAGTTTCTAACTACTGAATCTTTGGATTTTCTTTTTCTTTTTAACATATTTAGAGCAACCCTATCTGTTGGCTAGAGCAGTGATTCCCAAAGTGGGTGCTACTGCCCTCTGGTGGGTGCTGCAGTGATCCAGGATGGCGGTGATGGCCACAGGTGCATTTATCTTTTCTATTAATTGCTATTAAAATTTAAAAAATTAATTTCCAGGGGGCTAAGTAATATTTTTTTCTGGAAAGGGGGTGGTAGGCCAAAAAAGTTTGGGAACCACTGGGCTAGAGGATTATTCATAAAAGGAATTGTTCTTAATCAAAACCAGAATAGGATGATAACCCACAAGGAGAACTTAATAAGGAAAACCACCCTGCTTCCATGTCAAATCTAGCACACTTTATTTTTACATTTTCACTTCAGTTTCTCATATTGCCTAAAGTTCCACCTGTTAAAGATTAAAGTAGGCCAATAAATAGTTCTTTCTAAAAAGTGTGGGTGTTCTTAGATGGCCATGTCTTTAATTATTTTTACTTCAGTGGGATTTCATTTATTGCAATTCATCCTTCTATATATTTAGTTGAAACTAACTGTCCTAAAGGAAAGAGGTTTTGTGTGTGTGTGTGTGTGTGTGTGTGTGTGTGTGTGTGTGTGTGTGTGTGTTTTCATTTATTAGGAGATGAGGCAATGAAGAAGCATGTACAATTAGGAGACATGGAATGTTCTGGAGACAATGACAAAGGATATGGTAGGACAAACATGAATGGAGAAATTGTGGCAGACAAGGGAAAGCATGAAAATACTTTTCTCCTAGGGTTTATTAAAATAGGAAATATCAGATGGCGATTTCAAAAAAGGAGATAGGAAGGTGGCGAAAACCACTTTTAAAATGTGTCTCAGTCTGATCCTACTAAGAACATTATGCTCTCTGCTTTTTAAAGAATACATAAAAAATATTGTAGACTTAGAAAATCAATGTCAACAGCTATCATCAGAATGCTATTTATTTATTTGGATAAAATATTGATTAGTTCCCTCCATCACTTCATTAATTAATTCTGTCTAGTACTTTTATTTTTATTTCCATTAAAATATGTATTTAGGCTAGAAAAAAAGAAAATTAAAACCTATGTGTTGAACCAATCAATGGTTTTGTAGTTAAATTGTGAATGCTGAGGCTCTAATCCCCATGGTACAATTTTCTGGCTCTACTATATGACCTCAGGAAAGCCATTTTATTTATCTGTATTTCAGTTTCATTATTTATAAAATCAAGGACTTGACTTAGATCCCAGGTTTCTTTTTATCTTCAATATTGTATTGTAGAGGAGTCCTAGAAGGATGTTAGATGTTACAACCCATCTAGGAACTCCCAAGGCCAGTGAAGCACAAACCCTTGTTTTATAAAAAATGAAGTTTATTTTATAAAAAAGGAATAAAAGGAATTGGTAGGTATGACCCTAAATCTATCCAAACTAACTCTACCTAACTGACCAAGTCTCTTTGGAAAAGAGAGCCTTCGTTTTCTTCTATAGGTTTTACTTAATCTCCCTGTGCTATTCTAAGACAAACCCCCAAAATGCTATCTGACTTAATCTAACTCAGTAACAATAATTAATAAGGAAGGAAAAGGAACAACTCTGGGTTTGGCTCCTGTACTAAGTAACTCAAAGTTATAGGTGGAAAGCTTTGAATTGCCCTAGCCAATAGAATTCTGCTGGATCACTGCCACATGAAGACTGGTCTCAGGGAAATTAGTTTCTTCCAAGCAAATCCTCTACCTAGATGTCAAAGATTTTCACTACAAAAATCTTAACTGTCCAGGGAGAATCTCTTAGAACAAAACTCCTCCAGCTTGATGGGAATTGTAGGCAGAGACAAAACCTCCCTCCACCTTGATTAAAATCCAAGAAGGAAGTGAAGTTCAGTTACTTCCAGTTGTAGGCCCACAATTCCTTTCTACCCAGAATCCTTTCCCGGGGCTTCTCTCAAAATTCCCTTCCTTCAACTAATTAACCCTATAAATCAGACTATCCCTAATTTATTCCTACAACATTATATTATACTTGTACAAATTTCCTTTATGAAAGATTTGTCATTAATGTTTTTAGTAATTGGTATTGTGAAAACAAAGATCAGTTAAAATATATTTTAACAAACTCTTGCATTATGCATGATGAAAGAATGCTATTTCATTTTGCTTGAAAAAAATATATTCTTTTGTTCTTTGCCTTAATGCCTATGTGATCTCATTGCTAGAAACATTCCCTCTTCCACTTCAGATTACAACTACTATATGCCTTTCCCTCCTGTGCTAGTGCTTTGCATGCCTTACACAAATTCTGTTTCTCACCAATGTGCTAACCTTTCACAAAAATTCTGTTCAATGTGCTAAAAGCTTTCCATGAGGCCTTTTTAAAGAATAATTTCTGAGATATCAGTTTAATGCATTAGATTCCATCTGTTTGACTTCACTCTGTCTATGGGAATAGTTCATTTCCTTTTCTAGACATTGATATGCTTGGCAAAATGGTAAAATATTTTAATATACATGTATCTCTTCAATGCTCTATAAATCACATGCACATTAACAACACACAAATATACACATGGTGGTTCTTCCAAGGTGATGTTTTGTCATGATTTGCCAACCACATAAAATCACCAGGAGAATCTTCTGACACCAATAAGGGACTTTGATGTCAAGAAGAAACTTGAAATCCTGAAATATTTGCAAAATTTCCTGAAAAAGATGTAGTCTATTTTCTCTATCCTTTTCATTCCACTATTCATCTGTAGAATCTGTTGAATATATATATATATATATAATTAACCAAATCAATGGACTCTAGCCATCCAGTTTACATACCAACATTTGGGATATATGCATTCTTTATCTATTTGATTTTTTCTTTGTTTTGCTAGAATTTGCTGTTGTCCCTATCCTTCACCATTAATTCTCATTATTACTAACCACTTTGCATGTAACTTCATTTTCTATTGATTTTTCATATGTTACATATGTATACATACTTCATCCTGTGCTAACTATACATTCTTTGAGAGCAGGTAGTATTTCTTTTTCTAATTGTTTGTGGCATCAACACTTCCCTTCTCTTATTCCTCAATACTACTTCACTAGATCTTATCAGCCACCATGGATTTAATTACCATCTATATTACAAATAATTCTAAAATCTATCTACCCTAATCCTGTACTGGCCCCGAGGCTATCATCTTTAATTGCCTTTCAGAAATTTTGAACCAGATGCCCAAACCATGAACTTGTTTTCTTTCCCCTGAACCATCTTGTAGTCACCTTTCCTATTATCATAGACATCCAAACCATTCTCCCAGATCCTCAGGCTTACAAGCTGGAAACCACCCTCGGCTCCTCCTTTTCACCTTTCCCCAGATCCAATACATTGCCAAGGTCTGTCAATTTCAGTTTAGCAAAATCTTTCCTTCTAACACTGCCAGGACTCTAGCGCAAACCCTTTTTATTTTGCCTGAATTATTACAATATCCTCCTGGAAGGTCTGCTTGCCTAAAGTCTCTCCCCACTCCAATCCATCCTCCCTTCATCCAATAGGATGATTTTCCTAGAATTCAGATTCAATCTACTCAGCTCCTATTCAAAATACTCTAGCTATTCTGTATTGCCTCCAGTATCAAATATAATTTCTTGGAGTGGCATTCAAGATCCTTCATAGCCTAACCCTCTCCTGCATTACCAGTCTTCTTACTGATTGCTCCTAAAGAGATACTCTGATCTAGTACTATTGGATTCCTTGCTTTCCTTTTTATTTAACCCTTATCTTCCATCTAGGAATCAATACTACGTTTTGGTTCCAAGGCAAAAGAGCTGTAAGGTTTAGACATTTGGGGTTAAATGACTTGCCTAGGGTCACATAACTAAGAAGTGTCTGAGGCAAGATTTGAAATTAGGACCTCGTATCTCTCTAGGCTTGGCTCTTAATCTATTATTTAGCCACTTAAATACCATCTTGTTTTCCAAAAATAAGATACTTCCTCTCATGGCTCTGAAATTTCTCTGGTTGTCCTCTATGCCTAAACTGCTCTCCCTTCTCAGTTCTACATTCTGACTTTTTTAGCTTCCTTTTATTCTCAGTTAAAAATCCCATCTTTTACAAGAAGTTTTTTCCAACCGCAATTAATTCTAGTTCTCTCTCTCTCTTTAATTATTCCTCTTTGTCCAGAATATAGTTGTAGTATTATATATGTATACATACATATATATATATGTATATAGGTTATGTATACTTCTATATATGTTGGCATGTTGAGTCCCTTTTTAGATTAAAAGCTTTTTGAGGGCTGGGGCTCTCTTTTGTCTCTTTAAGTATCCTCAGCACTGCCTAGAACATAGTAAACACACTTGGTAAATATTTACTGATTGACTCATTTCAACATAACAATGCTTGATACATGGGAAGCACTTAAATTTTCTTAATGATTATTATTCCCAAAATTTTTTCTTGGTTCCCTTTCATTAAAGATTTTCTCAATGTGTGCATTGACTAATCTAGTAAACGTTTATAGAGAGAGGTAACAGGTAAATGGGTGAGCAACTGATGATGCATTTTCATCATTCCTTTTGGGGGAAGGTAGGGATAAAACCTTCTGAAATTTTTTTCCATTCTTTTGGAATTTTTCCAGATCAGGAATATTTTGAAATCTTATTGCTACATGGCTTTCAGATGATGTCATTTCCATTATGTATTTATTCTGAGTGAATTTGTTCAGGATCAGTCATTCCAATTTATATTCTGGTTCCTATATCAGTGATGATGAGAATTCATTGCTATAGAAATGTTAATAAATAACACTTACTTAGCATTGATTATTCTCACAATAGCTGAAATAATTCAAAGACTAATTAACATATTTCTGCTGGAAATATCACCCTATGAAATTCATTCATTTCATAAAAGGATACTTTCATGTGTTTTTCACTTTGTTTTCAGAAGACAGCACACAGAAGCTTTATTTAGGTTAGATGAATAGATTAAATGTGAACTCAGAAGTTCATAAATCTATTTTTCTCCTGTCACAAACTAATTACTAGAAAAATCATATTCCTTTTAAAAGATGTTGAAAATTGAATTTCAGGCAATAATAAATATTCTAGTCTATAGTTTGGTGCAATATCATCTGTCATCCTACACCCTCTCATCTAACCATCTGGCATCCACTTTCCCTTTAAACCACATTTCAAGTGTACATTCATTTACCTGGCACTCATTTTTTCCCATCATACTTGATAGTTTACATTTATATAAAACCTTATGGTCTATGGAAGTTTTTCATTTTTCAATTGGCAATACAAATATTAATAAAGAAATGGAGGCTCAGGAAACTTAAGTGATTTTTTTTTGTAATGTCACTATTAAATAGCAGAACCAGGACTTGATTCCTGGATTTTTGATTCTAAATTCATACTCTTTCTTCTACACTATGTTCTCCATTTGTTGGTCAAATAATACCACAGAGGATGTTCATGTCCGGTTGGGGAGGTAATGGTTATAGTACTTTGTTTAACGAAACAATGTGAGCTTCTATAATATTCTTTAAGAGTTATTTTTTCAGGAAGACATATTTAATGGCCTTTTCTCAGTCCTCATCCTTCTTGACCTCTCTGTAAATTATGGCACTCTTGATCAAATTCCATATTTTAATGACACTACACTTTCCAGTTCTCCTCTTGTTTGACAGTCCCTTCTCAATCTTCTTTCCTAGGTCATGCCCCAAATCAAGCATTTCCCCAAAGGCTCTGTCCAGGGCCCTTTTCTTTTCTTCTTTCTATCTCCTCTTCTATCTCATTGGTTCCAATGGGTGCAGTTATCATCTCTAGGCAGATAATCCCCAGATCTACATACTTAGTCTTAAACTGGCTCCTGAATTCTAGTCTGCCAAGGCCAACTGCATGATTAAAAAGATCCAAAAGAAGAATAAGAGGGGAATAAGAAGGGAGAGGGGAGAAATGGAAGTACAATAAGGGAGGGGATCTTTTGGGCTTCAAATGAGAAAAAGAAGGCAGGGGTTGCTATCATGATCTTTGACAGAGCCAAAGTAAAAATAGATAAGGTTAAAAGAGATAGGGAAGGCAACTACATCCTAAGAAAAGGCAGTATAAACAATGAAGAAATATTAGTACTCAATATGTATGCACCAAATGGTATAGCTTCCAAATTTCTAAAGGAGAAGCTAGTGGAGGTCAAGGATGAAATAGATAGCAAAACTATACTAGTGGGGCACATCCAACTTCCCCTATCTACATAAATCAAACCAAAAAATAAATAAGAAAGAGATAAGAGAAGTGAATGATACCCTAGAAAAATTAAGAGTTAATAGATATATGGAGAAAAATAAATAGGGACAAAAAAGGAATACACCTTTTTCAGCAGCAGATGGAACATTCACAAAATAGACCATGTAATAGGGCATAGAAATATAGCAAACAAATGCAAAAAAAGCAGAAATAATAAATGCAACCTTATTAGATCACAATTTAATAAAAATAGTTATTAGTAAGAATACATGTAGAGGCAAACCAAAAACTAATTGGAAATTAAATAATATGATTATACAAAATAATTTAGTGAAAGAACAAATCATAGAAACAATTAATAATTTTATTGAAGACAATGACAATGATGAGACTTCTTACCCAAACCTATGGGTTGCAGCCAAAGCAGTTCTAAGGGAAAATTTATATCACTGAGTGCATATATTAAAAAATTAGGGAGGGCAGAGGTTAATGATTTGGGCATGCAAATTAAAAAAACTAGAAAATGAACAAATTAAAAATCCTCAGATGAAAACTAAATTAGAAATACAAAAAATCAAAGGAGAAATTAATAAAATCTAAAGTAAAAGAACTATTGAATTAATAAATAAGACTAGAAGCTGGTATTTTGAAAAAACAGATAAAATAGATAAAGTACTGGTAAATCTAATAAAAAAAGTAAAGAAGAAAACCAAATTAATAGTATCAAAGATGAAAAGGGAGACCTTTCCTCTAATGAAGAGGGAATTAAGGCAAATCATTAAAAACTATTTTGCCCAATTATATGGCAATAAAGATAGCAGTCTAGGTGATATGGATGAATATTTACAAAAATATAAATTGCATATTCATTTCTTGCAGTCTCATCTTTGCTATCTTTTTGTTATTATTTCTTGTGAATAATCCATTCTCTTCACAATCATATAGCCACTACTCCTAGTATAGGCTACAATCACTCCTTTCCTGGATTATTATAATAACCCATTGCATAGTTCTCTACATCAAATCTCTCTCCACTTCAGTCCATTTTCCAGTCTGCTGCCAAAATGATTTCCCTAATATATGCACTCAGTGACCATATTATTTCTTTACTTTAATTCTAATGATTCTCTATTACTTCCTGAGTCAAAAATAAAATCTTTTCTTGACACTGAATGCACCTTGCAACCTTGTCCCTTCCTACTTTTCCATTCTTTTTATACTCTATTCCCTTCCAAGTAGATCACTATTTTCTGCATCTAGAATATTATTTCTTCTTGTAAGATTAAAATTAATATCCAATAACTCCAAGTATTATATTTTATAAGATTTATTAATAATCACTTGAAGTAGAAGAAATAAGAGGACAAAAGTAAAAACCTGAGTAAAGAGAAGTTTTCCCAACTGCATTCGAGGGAAAAAGAGAGTGAGGCAGGGTCAGACACATACTGTCCAAAATGTAAGGACATAACACGAGAGGGAACATTAGAAGCTGGGATTTTTAGTCCTGAGGTGTAGATTCTAATGACACACTCTTTATCTCTGCCTGATGTATTCCTGAAGCCTCAGCTCAGATTCTACCTTGTATAAAAGCTGAACTTTACTAATAGTGCCTTCTCTCTCAGATTACTTTCAGTTTCCATTGTATATACCTTGTATGTACAGAAGTATTTGCATGCTACCTCCCCATTAAGCTCTTTTCTTCCTCTTTTTCTCCCCTGATATTACCACAATGTTTGACCCATAACAAGCACATAATAAATATTTGTTGGTGGAGCAAGCACATAATAAATATTTGTTGCTGGAGAATAGCTTTACTGACACACAATTAAATTATTTTTTTCTTTTTTTAAATTGTTTTATTTGTTTTCTTCAGAAAAATTTTCCATGGTTACATGATTCACGTTCTTTCTCTCCCCTCCCCCACTTCCCCAATAGCAGATGCATATTTCCACTGGGTTTTACATGTGTCATTGATCAAGACCTTTTCCATATTATTAATAGTTGCATTGGGGTGGTTGTTTAGAGCCTACATTCCAAATCATGTCTGCATCAACCCATGTGTTCAAGCAGTTTTTTTTTCTGTGTTTCTATTCCCACATTTCTTCCTCTGAATGTGGACAGTGTTCTTTCTCATAAGTCTCTCAGAGTTGTCCTGGATCATTGCCTTGCTGCTAGTAGAGAAGTCCATTACATTCAATTTTTACCACAGTTTATCCATCTCTGTGTACAGTGTTCTCCTGGTTCTGCTCCTTTCATTCTTCATCAATTCCTGGAGGTCATTCCAGTTCACATGGAATTCCTCCAGGTCATTATTCCTTTGAGCACACTAGTATTCCATCACCAACAGATACCTAAATTTGTTCAGCCATTCCCCAATTGAAGGGCATACCCTCATTTTCCAGGGTTTTGCCACTACAAAGAGCACGGCTATAAATATTTTTGTACATGTCTTTTTCCTTATGATCTCTTTGGGGTATAAACCCAGCAGTGGTATGGCTGGATCAAAGGGCAGACAGTTTCTTATAGCCCTTTGGGCTGTTATAAATAATATATAGGGTATCTTTACTACTACTAGTTATTATAGTAGTATATTAATCTGGGAAGCCGTGCTTTGGATTCCCTTGATGGCTGGTGCAGGGACACCTGAGCCCTGCCACTCAGCTTGATGTTATAATAACTTCCCTTCTTGATAACTAAGCCCATGCAGGATCCCTAAAGGTCAGTGGATGGGTAACCCTTTCAGGTGCCATCTGGGGTTGGATTGATTATTAGTATTGGGCTCTATTAGCCTTGGATAATGTTCATCTGACTGCATTGCTCTCTCCCAAGAGTTGTGATGTAATAACTACTCAAGGAAGGTACTTAATGTTATCTTTATCTATGATGTTAATAAGGGAAAGGAATGATCAGGAATGGATTGGGGATAGGAGACCCTGTCACTAAAGGCTATGACACAAATCCCTCAGGACTGTAGGCTGTTCTCTTGTTCTTTACCTCCTCTGGTTCAGCTTGGTCACGGCCAAAGCAGAGTAAGCAATCTGCTTGGTTGATACAGCTATTGTCAATCCCTCTCAGCTTCTTACTGCCAGTTGTTATGTCAATTCTACAGTCCTTGGGAAATACCTCCCTTATCACCCTCTGCTTCTTCTCCTCCCCACTTCCCAGTTCCCACCCAGGCCCGGGATACCTAACTATCTAGTGATGGTTTAGATCCCTAAATATCTAGAGGGAATTCAGAGAGAACCAGAGGATCCACGGTCAGACCCACAGGTCAATCAATGTCCAAGATCAGGTTAATGTTTCAAGTCAAGGGTTTCAGGCAAAAGCCCAAAGCAAAAACCCCTCTCAGAAGGCTGTCAGAGTATTTATACCCTCTGGCCAACTGCCTTTCCTCTTGTCCTCATGGCATCTGGGAACATTCTGATGTCTCCAACTGTCTTCACCTGTCAATCAAGGTGAGACTCTCAGCTCCCAGAGTTTGAGTATGACAGGGCATAGTTCTAAATTGCCATCCAGAATTCACAACTCCACCAGCAATGCATTAATGTACCAATTTGCCACATCCCCTCCAACATTTATTACTTTCCTTTGCTGTCATTTTATCCAATCTGCTAGGTGTGAGGTGGTACCTCAGAGTTGTTTTGATTTGCATTTCTCTAATTATAAGAGATTTAGAACACTTTTTCATGTGCTTATTGATAGCTTTGATGTCTTTATCTGAGAATTGCCTATTCATGTCCCTTGCCCATTTATCAATTGGGGAATGGCTTGATTTCTTGAACAATTGATTTAATTTCTTATATATTTGAGTAATTAGACATTTGTCAGAGTTCTTTGTTATAAATATTTTTTCCCAATTTGTTGATTCCCTTCTAATTTTGGTTACATTGGTTTTGTTTGTAAAAAATATTTTAATATAATCAAAATTATTTATTTTACATTTTGTAATTTTTTGTAACTTTTGTTTGGTTCTGACAAGTTTACTATTCTTTGTTCATTTAATTGACTTAGAGTTTCCTTCTTTATATTCAAGTCATTCACCCATTCTGAATTTATCTTGGTGTAGGCTGTAAGATGTTGATCTAAATCTAATCTCTCCCATACTGTTTTCTAATTTTCCCAGCAGTTTTTGTCAAATAGTGTGTTTTTGTCCCCAAAGCTGGGTTTTTTGGGTTTATCATAGACTGTCTTGCTGAGGTCACATTTCCCAAGTCTATTCCACTGATCCTCCCTTCTGTCTCTTCGCCAGTACCATATTATGTTGATGATCACTGCTTTATAGTACAGTTTAAGATCTGGTACTACTAGGCCACCTTCCTTCACATTTTTTTTTCATTATTTTCCTTGATATTCTTGATCTTTTGTTCTTCCAAATGA
This sequence comes from Gracilinanus agilis, assembly GCF_016433145.1. Lineage (NCBI taxonomy): Eukaryota > Metazoa > Chordata > Mammalia > Didelphimorphia > Didelphidae > Gracilinanus > Gracilinanus agilis. The sequence continues at coordinate 236,006,840 of NC_058130.1, forward strand.
ACTTTGTTATAGTTTTTTTCCAATTCAGTAAAGTAGTTTCTTGGTAGTTTGATAGGTATGGCACTAAATAAGTAAATTAATTTAGGTAGAATGGTCATTTTTATTATGTTAGCTCATCCTACACATGAGCAATCAATGTTTTTCCACTTATTTAGATCTAGTTTTAATTGTTTGGAAAGTGTTTTGTAGTTGTGTTTGTATAATTCCTGTGTTTGTTTTGGTAGATGGATTCCTAAGTATTTTATATTATCTAGAGTGATTTTAAAGGGCATTTCTCTTTCTAACTCTTGCTGCTGAGATGTGTTTTTGGAAATATATAGAAATGCTGATGATTTATGTGCATTTATTTTGTATCCTGCAACTTTGCTAAAGTTGTTGATTACCTCTACTGGCTTTTGAGTTGATTCTCTAGGATTTTTTAAGTAGACCATCATATTATCTGCAAACAGTGATAGCTTGGTCTCCTCATTGCCTATTTTAATACCTTTAATTTTTTTTCTTCTCTAATTGCTGCTGCTAGTGTTTCTAGTACAATGTTAAATAATAGACGTGATAATGGGCATCCTTATTTCACTCCTGATCTTATTGTGAATGCTTCTAATTTATCTCCATTGTAGATGATGCTTCTTGATGGTTTAAGACATATACTGTTTATTATTTTTAGGAAAGGTTCTTCTATTCCTATACTTTCTAGTGTTTTCAGTAGGAATTGGTATTCTATTTTGTCAAAGGCTTTTTCAGCATGTATTGAGATAATCATATCATTTTTGTTGATTTGATTATTGATATGGTCAATTCTGTGGATGGTTTTCCTATTTTATTCCTTGTATAAATTCCACCTGATCATGATGAATAACCCTCTTGATCACTTGCTGGAGTCTTTTTTATATTATTCTATTTAAGATTTTTGCATCTATGTTCATTAAAGAGATTGGTCTGTAGTTTTCTTTCTCTGCTTTTGATCTACCTGGCTTTGGGATCAGTACCATATTTGTGTCATGAAAGGAGTTTGGTAGAACTCCTTCTTTGCTTATTATATCAAATAGTTTGTGTAGTATTGAGATTTTGATAGCACACAATTAAAATATGAGGAAATGATAAATGCATATACCAAAAATTTGGCATGCATGTAAATTGGCCTTGATGAGAGGAAGGTATCTGATGGTGTGAAGGGTTAAATTTTGGAGTTAGGAATTTGAACACAGTCAGGAGAGCCGACATCTTGCACAGCAGGGTGGTTCTTACTCAGAAATCTTTTTTTGCTTCCTTGCTTCTTAAATAGAAAAAGGGAGAAATTATGAAAAACTCTTTTAACAATAGTTAGACAAGATGGTAATTGGAAAGTGAAAAAATCTCATAAACATTTAAATTTTTTTCTTTTTCTACATTATCACTTATCTTCAAAAGGTAGATATATTTATTGGTATATGCTTGTGTATCAGGGATCAGTATAACCGGATCCTAAGAATATAAAATACTATTTTATTACTTTATACTATTGGGGGAGGATAATTCTAAGTTACCTAAAGTATAAATTATAGAATATTCTGTTTTAATGATAAGTAAGTTTAGAAAGTATCACCTAGTAAGGGAAATGTGGTTTCATGATGGAAATAAATTGAAGTATAATTGCTTTTTAAAATTCATTTAGTGATAAATGCATATATATATATATTTCAGATTTGATTTGATTTGATGGATGGATGGATAGATAGATAGCCTTCTTCATTTCAAGTACATTTTTATGGCCAAGGATGTTTTCCTCAGCTAACTCTTTAATATTATTCTGAAACTGAGATTTTTTTTCATGAAGCACTTGATCAGTTCCCAGGAGAACTCCAAGCCTTAGAAATGGATGGATCTTTATATGCCATACCATACAGTTATATAGCATGCCAGATCTGGAAGGTACACAGTTAGAATAAGCTAGTCTAAAGATATCAAACACAAACTGCCATCTGCATTGTGACTAGCAATTCTTTCACACAATTCTTTCAAGTGCTACCAGAACCAATTTAAAATATAACTGTGAAATATTTAGCAAAATATATAAAATACAATAGAACAATGGTGATGTTTTTATAGGGTTTTCTATGTTAATTTGTAGTCTCCAGGGATGTCTGTGTATGGTTTGGTGGCTTTGTTTCTACTTGAATTTGACACCACTTTGTTAGGCCCACTTCCCTTATTTTTCAGATGAGGAGGCTAAGACAAAGAACAAAAAATATGCCTTTTTCAAGTCTTCACAGATAGCTAGTGGCAAAAGTGAGAGTAATTAGAACTTTTTTCTCCCAACCCCCCATACTGAAGGGCACTTGTCGTCCAATTTTTTTTCCTAAAAAGTGTTTTGCTAATGCATCTAGCAATTTAACCTTGTCAAGACTCTCCAGGCTACATTTATATTTTATTCAGAATATTTCTTTTATATTTCTTCATGTCTTTTCTATTATGTGGTCTTATTTGAAATGCTTCAAATAAATTGCAGTTATCAAAATAACATAATACATATTTTCTTTTATATATTTATGTTAATTTCACCTGTGAAGTAAAGGGGTAAAATTTAATTTTTGTGTTTTCCAGAATCTTTTGTTGTTGCTATTAATCACAATAGGTGGGCATAAGACAGTGGGCTGAATGTGCCTACTTTATATATTTATATATTTTATATATTTCTTGATTACAAAATTTTTGGCCAGTTTATTATTTTTGTCCAGTGTTATTTTAGTTCCATTTATTTTTAATTATCTGTGTGTAGCTCAGTATAGCAAGTCAATGATGCTTTGAATGTGTGTGTGTGTATATATATATTTCATATATATATATAACATATATATATGTTATACTTCTACAAATAAGAAACAGAAAACTTTGTTTGCTTTCATATTTCTCGACTGCTTTTTACATGGGAAAAAAAGGATAGGGATCGACATTATCCTGTTCTTTCATGGGTATAAAGGAATCCTGACTGGCAAAATTTTTTCTGACCATCTGTGTCTCTTCTCCCCATTACAGTCTTATGGAATTGTGTAGAGTACTAAAAGATTAAATGGCTTCCCAATAGTTGCATGGTCAATATGTGTTAGAGGTCCTCTTTTTAGGTTCTCTAATCCCAGGTCTTCTTTTGAGGTTCTCTAACCACCAAATGACAGTATTTCTCAGAACTCTGTATAACAAAATTTAAAGTTGTTGACAAATAGATGGTACTATTATTTCCATATTCAATCTGTTGAAATGAATCCAATAATACCAATTTATTGTATTTCCTCCTTATGATTGAATTTAGGCCCTGTGTCACTTAAATAATAATAATTGTTGAGAATATTGCTTTTGTAAAATGTTAGGTATCATAAACCAAAGAGATTTGGGAGGATTAGTGGAATTAAATGAGGGGAGCATTTTTAAAATTAAAAATTAAAAAAAATTATTTTTAGAAAAATTTTCCATGGTTACATAAGTCATGTTTTTACTTTCCCCTTCACCCCCTCAACCCCCGCCCCCTCCGCTGTTGCCAATTCGCATTTCCACTGGTTTTATTATGTGTGGTCAGTCAAGACTTATTTACACATTATTGATAGTTACATGGGTGTGGTCTTTTCAGGTCTACATCCCCAATCATGTCCTCATTAACCCAAGTGTCCAAGCAGTTGTTTTTCTTCTGTGTTTCTGTTCCTGTAGTTCTTCCTCTGAATGTGGGTAGTATTCTTTTCCATAAGTCCCTCAGAATTGTCTTGGGTCATTGCATTGCTGCTAGTACAGACATCCATTACATTCTATTTTACCATAGTATATCAGTCTCTGTGTACAATGTTCTTCTGGCTCTGCTCCTTTCACTCTGCATCAATTCCTGGAGGTCTTCCCAGTTCACATGGAATTCCTCCAATTTATTATTCCTTTTAGCACAATACTATTCCATCACCAACATATACCACAATTTGTTCAGCCATTCCCCAATTGAAGGGCATACCCTTGCTTTCCAGTTTTTTGCCACCACAAAGAGCACAGCTATAAATATTTTTGTGCAAGTCTGTTTATCTATGATCTCTTTGGGGTACAATCCCAGCAATGGTATGGCTGCATCAAAGGTCCGGCATTCTTTTATCGCTCTTTGAGTGTAGTTCCAAATTGCCATCCAGAATGGTTGGATCAGTTCACAACTCCACCAGCAGTGCATTAATGTCCCAATTTTGCCACATCCCCTCCAACATTCATTACTCTCCCCTGCTATCATTTTAGCCATTCTTCTAGGTGTGAGGTGGTACCTCAGAGTTGTCTTGATTTGCATTTCTCTAATTATTAGAGATTTAGAACACTTTCTCATGTGCTTATTGATACTTTTGATTTCTTTACCTGAAAATTGCCTATTCATGTCCCTTGCCCATTTATTAATTGGGGAATGGCTTGATTTTTTATACAATTGATTTAGCTCCTTGTATAGTTGAGTAATTAGACCTCTGTCAGAATTTTTTGTTATAAAGAATTTTTCCCAGTTTGTTGTTTCCCTTCTGATTTTGGTTGCATTGTTTTTCTTTGTACAAAAACTTTTTAATTTAATATAATCAAAATTATTTATTTTACATTTTGTAATTTTCTCTAACTCTTGTTTGGTTTTAAAATCTTTCCTTTCCCAGAGATCTGACAAGTATACTCTTCTGTGTTCACCTAATTTACTTATAGTTTCCTTCTTTATATTTAAGTCTTTCACCCATTCTGAATTCCAATAAGATCAGGTATGAAACAAGGATGCCCATTATCACCTCTTTTATTTAACATTGTAATAGAAACACTAGCAGTAGCAATTAGAGAAGAAAAAGAAATTGAAGGTACTAAAATAGGCAAGGAGGAGACCAAGCTATCACTCTTTGCAGATGATATGATGGTCTACTTAAAAAATCCTAGAGAATTAAATAAAAAACTAGTAGAAATAATCAACAACTTTAGCAGAGTTGCAGGATACAAAATAAATGCACATAAATCATCAGCATTTCTATATATTTCCAACAAATTACAGCAGCAAGAGGTAGAAAGAGAAATACCATTTAAAATTACCTTAGACAATATAAAATACTTAGGAATCTATCTACCAAAACAAATACAGGAATTATACGAACATAACTACAAAACACTTTCCAAAAAAGTAAAACTAGATCTAAACAATTGGAAAAACATTGAGTGCTCATGGGTAGGATGAGCTAACATAATAAAAATGACTATTCTACCCAAATTAATTTACTTATTTAGTGCCATACCTATCAAACTACCAAAAACCTTTTTTACTACATTAGAAAAAACTATAACAAAGTATATTTGGAAAAACAAAAGATCAAGAATATCAAGGGAAATAATGAAAAAAAAATGAAGGAAGGTGGCTTAGCAATACCAGATATTAAACTATACTATAAAGCAGTGGTCATCAAAACAATATGGTACTGGCTAAGTGATAGAAAGCAGATTCAGTGGAATAGACTTGGGGTAAGTGATGTCAGCAAGACAGTGTATGATAAACCCAAATAGCCCAACTTTTGGGACAAAAATCCACTATTTGACAAAAACTGCTGGGAAAATTGGAAAACAATATGGGAGAGATTAGGTTTAGATCAACATCTCACACCATACACCAAGAGGTGAGCATTTTGTATTCAGTAGAGAAGGAAATTATGGATGTCAAATTCTATTAGCATTGGACCACATGGGGATATATTTTTTTCCTAATGCAACTTAAAACAGGTGTTTGAAACCAGAAATTTATAGTTGCTTCCACTTTCTTTGCTTATTCCTATATTTTGCCTATTTAGAGATTACAAGATAAGCATTCATGGCACCCCAAAACATTTCCAATCACAGTGACGTCACCATTAATTCAAAGCATTGAATTTTGAATTCAAATTTGAATTAAAACTTTTTAAAGGTAAACATTAAGAAGATCTGAAAAAAATAGATGCATGGGGAGGAAAAGGGAAGATACAAATGGGCAAATTGATTCTTTACTTTTTAGTCAGTAAAGCCTGGAAAGGCAAAAAAGAAAAGGGCAGAGGATATGAATAAAGTATCATCTATCATTACAATTTTACCACTTTCTTAGTGGAATTTATGATGTTAGTTCAAAGTCCAGGGGTTAATGAAAAAAATTAATGTTAATGTCAACATATAAAAAAATGAGCAGGCTACTGATACTACCTCTCAGAGAACGGATGGATAGTAAAAGGGAGGAATAAGTATTCATGCAAGTAAGGTCTTATTAATCCAATGGTATTTGGAAATGAGCAGTTCCATTTGTTTAAAATTTCAAGATACATTACCCTTTTAGTTGCTAATATTCTTCTAAAATCAAATGTATCTATTTTGATGGAGATTTTTAAAAAGATATATTATGTATTTCCTTGACTTCTTTAAGATACTCAAATTGAAAAAAATATATGATTTCATCTTCCATTGCATACTCCATTCATTGACGAACATGGTCAAAACAAAATGTCAATTCTACTACCATCAACAAAAACTGGTTACTATCTTCAAGTGATAAACTTTCAAATGGTGGTCATGGAATTTATTACTGCATCCATATTAAAATCTTTTCTTACTTCATAACATGTTTCACTTCTTTGTTATTTTCTCTAAAAATACCCTTTTACCTATATTAGATTTGTTACCAGAAAAGAATTTTAGTGCAAGGAAGTACAATATATTCAACATAATGCCATTTTGGGGCAGCTGGGTGGCTCAGTGGATTGAGAGCCAGGCCTAGAGATAGGAGGTCCTAGGTTCAAATCTGTCCTCAGACACTTCCCAGCTGTGTGACCCTGGGCAAGTCACTTGACCCTATCGCCCACCCTTACCACTCCTGGGCTAAAGAAACTGCAACCTAAAGTAGGGGCAGCTGGGCTAGCTCAATGGATTGAGAGCCAGGCCTAGAGACGAAAAGTCCTAGGTTTAAATCCGGGCTCAGACACTTCCCAGCTGGGTGACCCTGAGCGACCCATTGCCTACTGGTTGTGGCCCTATGCTCCTAGAATGGAGTCCCAGGATAAAAAAAAAATGCCATTTTAGTGAGATCATCATTATATGCATCATCTTAGGGTACATAATAGATAATGTGTCATGAGTGGCAACATTCTTATCAATTTATACAATTTAAATCAGTCTAAAAGTGTTTATAAAAACCATGTACTTTTCTTAAACCCTGTGTTCCTTTATAAATGGATTGTTAGTGCAAACTAGTTATGCATTATTTAAAACTGAAATCTAAATTAGATTCTTTTCAAGAAACTGAGTCATAGAAATTAAAATGATTAGAAATACATTTAAAAAAATAAACATTTAATCCTTGCCTTGTGTATAAAGTGGTTGGTATTTTGTAACATGAAGTATTCTTAAGAAATAAAATATTTTAGTAAAATATTTGTTAGAGACTACATATAATTCAAAACTCTAAAATTAACTAGATATTTCCCTCATTTCTTTGAGGAGGTATGGATCTCTGGGAATTAATTATTTCTGAAATTATCAAAACTATCCTTTTGTTTTCTGATTTTTATAAATTGTCCTTTGTTAAAATGGAAGATTCATTAGGTACTGAGGGAGGAAGGAGAGTACATCCAGAAATGAGAAAAATATAAAAATAGATGATAGAAATAAAATTATTAAATCATAATTCCATTTTCATCTTTCTCAGTGCAACTTTACAAGTGAACATGAATTTATCAAATATTTACTCTAGTAAATTCAGGAGATATGTCATGGAGACAGATAAATATTGAATGGATATGAGGTAATTTTAAAAGGGAAGGCATTTATACCTGGGAATACTGGGAAAGAAGTCATGATGAAACTGGGAACGGAGGTGCGTTTTGAAGAAATGGAGGAAAATTCAGAGAAGTTCTCAATAGAACATAGCATTCAACAGACAGGTAACACATCCAGGGCAAAGGAAAGAAAATGGGGTTGGAAATGGAGTATTATGTGTACATAGGAAAGTGTGGCTAGACCATAGTGAGCTTTTTGGAGTAAAAGGAGGTAAGAAGACTGGAAAGGTAAGAAGGGTCAGGATTATGATGATATTTAGATTACAGAGGAGATTATATTTGATACTTGAGGTAATAGGAGCCAGTTGGAGCTCATTGAACATTATTGTGATATGGTTATATACACATTAGAAAAATCCCTTTGGCACCTGAGTGGAAATTGGTTTGTGTTGGGAAGAGAGTTGAGCCCAGGGAACCAGTTAGATGTATGTTGCCCATTGAGATCTGGGAAGAGAAGAGAATATTTGAAATGGTTGATATAGAGAATAGAAGAGCAAACTGATTATGGAAGGATGGGATGTTTGACTTACTGTGTGATGAGGTATCAGATGAGATTAGATAAAATGAATTTATAGGGGATCTAGTTAAAAGTTTCACTATTTAATTTAGTTCCATTCAAAAATATGTGAATGGAAACTAAAGTGGCATGACAGTGCAGGGTAATCTAAAGCTGGGGTTTGAAAGGACATGATTGGCAATGGTGTAGAAATGTATCTCAGAATTTAAAAGAAATGTAGAATTGAAGTGGTTTACCAAGGGATTGAGATAGTGAAAGGAAGTAAGTGTTCCCAGGATAGGAGTGATGACTTAAGAAAGAACAGAAAGGTGGAAGGATTAGATAGAAACACTATCTTGAAATGTTCTTATGTTCATTTTTCTGAATATTATTCACACATGAAATAAATGATTTTTTATAACTGAGTTAACATTTGGGATATGAACTCATCTTCTATAGCATCATTGAAAGTATCTTTAAGATAGTTCCAATAGAAGAAAGGACATCACAGATATATACTTTGTCCTGTTCTCACGTGGTTTTGATTTCTCCTATTAGATCTCTAAATTTTGAAAGTTTATACTTCTTTATAGCTTGTAATTATCATTATTTGATCATTAAAACATTGTTATTAAATTACATGGATTGATGTTATCTGGAGGTATTTTTGTGCAACAGTTGCATCTATGATAAAGATTTGATTCCAATATAGTTTATTTGTTGGATTCTCAAGGATATTTTAAGGCTTGGATTTCTAATAGATAGTCCATGAAAGTATTCAACCTTCTAATGTATAATTCTTGCTATCATGTCATGTATCACTTGGTATTACACAAGGGCTTATGTGCCACAGGTTTTGTAAAGAAAGAACTCAGAGATTGACTTTAGTCAAGCTTCAAAATGCTTCTAAAGAGTAATATTGAGTGGATATCACAATTCAAGACTTAACATTTTATTAAGAAGTGATATAATGTCATTCAGAAAATTTATTAATTAAATGGATAGACAAAACACACACACACACACACACAAATTACACGAGAGCTAATTTTTTTTTCCAGCCTGATGTGTTTCATAGTTTCTACAGTTTTTTTCCTAATAATAGATAGGAATGATTTGTATGCCATGTGATTTTTTTCATATTTTGAAAATCTTGCATTCCGTGTAGTTTGGAGATTATGAATATTTGGGAGATTTACAGATATTTAAAAATATTCATTCAATGTTCAGTGAAAAAACAACAGTTCTGTATGTGATAATGAACTGGTTCTGGTACAGTTTATTTGTTAAGTTTTCATAGATATCTTGAAGATAGTTTTTGTAGTTCAAGAATATACCATTTGTTAGTTATAAGCAATAGCTAGATTCTGTGGTATAATTTTAACCACTCGATTGTGCCATTATAATTATCTGAGATGTGCTCATTTTTTAGAGCTGAAAGGGCAATATGTGGTACCACTCTTACGGTTTCATGCATGTTACACCTTTGAAATCAGTAAATATAATCTCCTTAAAAAGAAATCTGAAATTTATTGCGAGAGTCCAATATTACTGAACCACCATCTATAACCTTCCTATTTTTACAAATTTGTATGATTCAAGCCAAATATTTATTATATATTTCTGTATCAAAATATTGTTGGCTAAGTTCATGCAGAAGTCACCTATAAAGGGCTTATTGATCCCATTTTCAGGTCTTAGGGAAACTGCTTTCGATTACTTTAAATAGGTAGCCAATAATGTGTACTTATTTAATCTTGACTATTGCTTGATGAAGTGATATTTGATTTTCCCAAAAAATTTCTGTATGGTATTCACCTGCTTTTTATAAGTTTTGAATATTTCTATCAATTCTCTTTTTCATTTTTGGTGAGTATTTATCTTTTATTAGCTACTTTATTATCATCAGTCATTATCAACATCATCATAATCATTGCCTTCATCTGTAGCAGCTTCTGCTCATGTTTTGCCTTGATTTGTAGTGGGAAAACATCAACATGTATTTAATAATAAAAGCTAGCATTTATATGGTGTTATAAGGTTTACATAGTATTCTGAAAATATGATCTCATTTTATTTCAGTTTCTGTAACCCATAAAGCTTTCGCAAGGAAAAGTGATTTTCATTTTTTCTTCATGGTTTCCCTCTCTCTACTCCCTGACCCTTAATTTACTATAAAAATGTTATTAGATCCAGGTCTAGAGACATAATTATCTAATGTAATATTTGACCTAGATTCTTAGTGCTTTTTCATTGCCAAGATAACTACTCTTTATGGAAAGAAAAAAATTTATTCATGACAGGAATGTGAGGAAGAGGAAGAGAAATGAAATTCAGGACTGGATAACATCAAAATACATCTGCATTCAAAATATTTGAACAACACTGAATATGCTAGAGGATTATTAGTATAAGCCTAAAAAAGTAGGATAGAAAAGTTTAATGACTCTTTTCCAGAAAAAAATACAAACAGTTGATGGGGTCTTGTTTTTGTTTTTTGAGATAATGCTAATCATTGCTTTTTGCTATCTGGGGAAGATCATGCAAATGAAATAACACTAAATTTAATGTATAATTTCATGTCTATTAAGGTAAAAGGATATATCAACTATGGAAGTGGTTTAAAAAGTTTTTTTTTCTCTTCCTTTTCTGGAAGAGCTTCAAGAAGAGAATAAGTTATGTGTTAACAGCATTTATTTTTCTGAAGCCCAAGTGTTCTCTTTGGTCCCTTCTATTTCTTTTATTCTATGAGCATTAGTTTAATGTCTTCCATCTTAACTGACATATTATCTTTAATGAATAACTTTTTAACTGGAAGTTCATAGACCTCCATGACATCCATTGACAGATTTCAAAGGATCTGTGAACATGGATGGAAAATAAAGTTACAACTTTGTTTTCACTAACCTTTTATTTACCTTTTATTTTATTTTGTGCATTTGAAAACATTTTTCCTTTGGAGCCTGTAGACTTGAACCAACACTCAAAAGGGTCCATGATACACATGTAAAAACATTATGAGCTTTTTAAAAAGGGTATTTTAACTATCCTAAGGTCACCCAAACAATGACACAGCAGAAAATGCATAGAGCTCCCTTAATTAGTAGATTCTATCTGACCCCAGATCCACTTATTATTCTTCCCAACTCCATGTACAAAGAGCCTTATTAACCTTGGGAATAAATGAGACAAGAACTACTTTGTGATCAATAGGGCATTTTCAGAAGGGGTTGAAGAAGGAACAGCCATTAGAAAATATAATGCAAAGTTTCTCAAAAAAGTCTCACTTTTCTAGATACCTTTTGATAATATTCTCCCCAATGCTTCTCAAACATTCCAGTGTCCCAGAAAAAAACAAATTTTAATGAAGGGAAAAGTGCCTCATTACCTTTTAAAGCCCTTCCTACATATAGCTGTTGGGATAGTAGTTATGGGATGGCAATTTCACTAACCAGATGTTATGCTCATTGTTATCCAGGTATGATTTGAGCAACTACCATTAATGACTAACAATCAAAAGCACTCTTGATAAGTAATACTCATGACATGTATTAGAGCCACTGACAAATTGTGGATATGCCAATACCCTCCAGTAATCAATAACTACTCCTTCAACCCATTAAAACTCAAAATTTCATTTCTACTATTACATTCCTTTTGATAATGTCTTTTGGAAGTGTTAACTTTAAGTCTCATCACCTGGGCAGGGATTCAATGTCTGCTTCCAGCAAATTGAGAAAGGTAATTAGTCCCTTCCACCTTGAAGAAATGTTCTGTAATGAAATATGGTGGCCCTCTTACCATGAAGATAATAATAGTTATATATCCTTGGTTTCAATTTTATTCTGTAATACTCAAAAAGTTTTTTATCCCTTGGTCATCTGATCCTGAAGAGGACACGATGTAACTGTCCTTGATGTTTGCTTGTGCAGATTCCCTAGAAAATTCATTTCCTCTCCTTGTGCTGCTACATGGCCCCAAATTCAGTGAGCAAAGGAAGCACTGACTGACTGCTTTCAGATTTGGTCATTTATACTACTTTTTGCTGGTAATTTTATGCTCTCCTGCTCTTGAGTTTAGTAATTTTCAGGCTGTTCAGTAACTCAATTGGTTGAGACAAGGTTTACTTGCTTAGGATTGGTTTCTTTAGGATTTTATATTTATCATATATGATACATATATCTTCTTCTGACATGAACTTGAATCTTTCATGAATCTTGTAGCTTCCCTTATCTCTCTCACACACACATAGCTCTGTAGCATAGGTTCTTAATCTGAAATAAAAGCCTTATTGCTTCTGATATGATTTTGGAATAATGTCTACATTAGTCACACAATAATGAAGAGTAAAGCTAGGGTGGTGACATAGGCTGTCAGAAATATTATAGTGTTATGTATACATCTGGAGTAAAAGAAATCCTACTCAAATATTCTGAGAGATTCCAGACTAGATCTGGGGCATGTACTCCACTGGATAAATTCGTGGGCTTTTTCATGATGACTGCATGCAGCTACTTTTAGGATAGTGAATTTAGCAATGGATTAGAGTTGTAGACAATGAGCTTGTTAAGATCTCTGAAAACAATAGGGTTTGCCTTCTTCACTGATGGTAGTTTAAAATTTGTAGTTCGAAACAGTGTAAAAATTAATTCAGGCAAAAACCATTAAATTGATCACTTAAAATTATCTTTTTTGGTACACATCATTAAAAATGTAAAATCACCAAAGTGATCTGACTATATTTAGGAAAATATAAACCATGTATTGCTTTTACTTTTTATAGATGACAAAAAGTTGTTATAAATTTACTTTTAAATATTTTAAAGTTGAATTAAAATCTACTTGCCTAGATTCTCTCATTCCAATTTTATGAAGCAATTGAAATCACAGAATAAGAATTTAAGCCAATATGAAGAACAAATTTAGTTCTCAGGTGATTAAAAAGTTGCAAAACAGTTTTTTTGAAATAAATGAGAGATTCTAATTTGAGAAAACACAGGAAAATGTCTTTTGCAAAGCTTTCAAGGAAATATATCTGAAAATGGAGAGAGTTCTCAAAGGCATTTAATATAGGAAAAAATTATGATGATATGAGTAAGACACTACCCCTTTTATATATAAATATTGTGGTTACTAAAAGGGTCAGAAAAATAACATTTGTGAATGGAATTTAATAATATCAACCTGTGAAAAAATGGTTTCTCAGGTAATATGGTGAGATATATGGACAGGTCTGAGAAGCAGATTCATTTTGGCACTCAAATGAAGTACTAAGAATACATATTTGAGGGCAAAACTGTAATAATAATAGATGGGTACAGTGTATTATGGTCAATTACCTTATTTGCATGTAACTATTTTTAGAGTTTCAATATTTGTGACTGACAAAAATTATAAATCAAATACTTCTTTGGGGAAGTATTTAAAACTATGAGTTTCAGATGTTGAATAAATGAGCATAGTAATTATTTAAGTTTACAAAAGAAATAATAAATTCCTTTTCCCTTAAACTTATCAGTGTGAATGCTGCCAGACAAGTATCATTATAGGAGATTCCTTTATAACTTACTTCAAATATCTACTCCCATTCGAGTTATAACTGAACCTCCAGCCCTAAAATTAAATAGCATTTGCTTCTTATATATCATGTATTGGTTTGCCATATACATGTTTGTTTCTTTAAGTATAATGTCAGTTCCTTTAAAGGGCCATTTTGTTTTTATCCTTGTCTCTTGTATCAATCTCAGTGCCTTTCATGTAGTAAGCTTTTGATAAATATTTAATAACCAATGAACAACTTTATATAGGTTACCCCAGGTTCCCTAAAGCTATGCCAGTGGAGCATAAACTCTGACGGGCACTATGAAATTAAAAAGTATTTGGTCATATGTTCTGTGAAAAGATGGCACAAAAAGTCCATTATAGGTAAATATAGAAATACTCAGTACCAGAAGGTTGACTAAGAAGTAAAAATTT